>NC_051118.1:1570236-1759765 GCF_014839805.1 Manduca sexta | reverse complement strand
ATTATTATGTAAATGTTAATTCTTAAATCATTAAATATACATGGAAAATAAAAGATTATTTATTAAAATATTATGCAGAATAAATGTTATATACGGTTACGGGTATATATTTATTTATTTAATTTTTACAAATTGTATGGGATGTATTGATAACAATAATAATAATCCATTGTGATCGACAATTACAAAGGTGAGCCCACGGGTCACGCTCGCGCTTGTCCTCCCTTAAACACAGCCGGCTCGGAACTGCGGGAGCGCAGGACGCCTGTGTGGACGCAACCCGTAGTCGCCGTGGTAAAGGGGTTCTCGGGGCTGACGAGTTCGGTGCCGAAGCAACGGTCCCAGACTCCCAGTTATAGGGCGCGCTATAACATATTAGAAGTAAGTTCAAAGACTTGGCAACACCGTTTTTAAAAGCTTGGCTTCATTTCTAGTACTGATTGCTATCGAAACCTACTATACGTCTTTGGTTTACGGCTAAGCTTTACGTCTTTGGTAGCATTTTATCTGTATTCAAACTATAAGCGTGAAAGTAAAAACAATACCGAGGCGAAAAGCCTCGTTAAAGCCAACGAGAAAGAGAGATATTTTGTGCGCGTGTTTTATATTAAAAATTAAATGTGTGCATAGTAATACGATTTAGATGTGGCAGTGTATGTTAGGGTGTATTAGTATGTGTGTAGGTGCGCTCGAGGTGAACCGACACATCGCGCGGGGGTTTTTATCTTAACCGTTTCCACCGTAAAATCAGGTTTTTGTTCCATATTCCGTTTTATGTAAGGGGGCGTCCATAAATTACGTGAGATGTTTAAGGGGGGGGGGGTGTCTCGGCAAATATCACACATTTTTTTTTAGAGAAAAGATGCTGCAATACATGCGTTAAGTATTTACTTTGCATCTATTACAAGAGCTGCAGAGCACAGGCGAGCAGCCCACATTGCACCAGCTAAGCAAGCGCGTATGTTCTGCAAAGTGCGACCCTTACGGATTGTCACAAGACGAGCTAATGAGTTACTGTGCGCAAGCGCCAAGTGCTTAGAGTGGGTAGATCAGAACGAAGTTGAAGGAGCAGATGATTTTACTGAAAATCATATGGACATGTTGGTCCCAATAGTCTCTCTTGAGACCGCGCATGATTCTCCATGGACTGAATTAGAGTAGATATCCTTTTTTTAATCGCAGTAGTTACGATTTAAGTATTCTATTGTTAATTTTTTATTACACTTATAACTCTCAGCAATATTGATTACTAGTCTTAACTAGTCGTAAATAAAAGCACGAAACAAATTTCTTTTATCTTTTTACAATAACAATCCAACGCGTTTACATAAGAAACCCACATTTTGAAAAATGTCACGTGAGATTGGGGAATGGGGGAGGGGGTTGAATAAAATCTCACGACATCTCACCTGGCAGAAAATTAAAAAAAAAAAAAAAAAAAAAAAAAAAAAGAAAAAAACACCTCACGTAATTTATGGACGCCCCCTAAATAGTTTTAGGGCCACTGCATATAAGTAACTATTTTTGTTGGTCAATTTAATAATTTTGAAGTTATCTCGACCTTGTATATAGATTAGAGATACAACGGATAGCAGTTTAGGCAGATACCAGATACCGGAAATCCGGCCAACCTTGTAGCCGGATATTCCGCCGCCGGATATTTTAGCACTTAAAATACATTTACAATTCATGATAGACGATAACATAGCGCGAAGTGTTCGTTTGGCTGAGTATGATTCTGCTAGATGTTTTATACCTACATGCGCTTCAAAGAGCTCTATGTGAGTCGCTGAAAGTCCAGGCTGAAGTGACAACAATGATTGCTAAAGAAAGATGACTAGTGACGCACTTCAATCACTCTTACTAGATACGACATCGTCATAGTCATACTAATGTAGGTAAGTATGTAGTATGTACTATGTAATGGCCTCTGTGTTTGGCTAAAGTTAAAAGAAAAATTTTCTTGACTTTGTCAATAGAATCGGTTTTTTATCATTGTAGGGGGTTAGGTATCTTAAAAATTTTAAATTAACAAAACTTATTAAATTGCCTATTTTTTTTTCCGAATTTTACGGTTAGCGCATAATTGTGGGGGGGGGGTTCCCTCTTCGAAATGGTTTTAAACTAGTTCTGAGCGGGTTTCACTGTAATAATATTATTTGCTCCATGCTCGCGAGGGCTTCCTTATTTTTTTATTATATTTAAATGCTTATACCATTCCAACTAGGAAATTAAACAATAAAAAATAAAACAAGTAATAGTTATTTATTTTTATTAAACACATTAACCGGAATTACTTATAACAAAAAAAAAAGACAATCATGAAGTACCTAAGCAAAATAACGCAGTTAACGATAATTTTTTTTTTTTTCTCAATGAAAAATTGATTAATGCGTTAATGAAATACTTCATAGATACGTCACTAAACAATAATAATTATTAGTTTCACTGTATTTTAAGATTGTGAAGTTGAGCTGCCTGTATTTTGATACAAATCACTGAAGTTCATAAAGTACGGTTTTGCATACACTGTGGACATAAAACATGTATTGATAAAAGTACAAACAATCATATCGACCGTCTAGGCAGCGTCATCTGTGGGCTTTTGTTTACCCACGTTATCTAGGTTCAGGATTGGCTGCGACGGGGACGTAAGGACTCCGCAAGTGTTCAATTCTGCGGCCAATTTGACGTATCCCTTATCACCCCAGCCCTCTGACCACGAGTTCTTCAGTATGAAATAGTCCTTGCCGTTCGTCTCCCCCCAGCCCACTGCCAACACCGCATGGTTCACCTGCGAGAGCCGCCTACCGCTGCAATCAGAACGTGGTCAGTTTAATGACATGAAATGTGCCGGGACACACTCGTTGATTTGTCGCGGTGAAGACACTGACCAGCTGTTGTCCTCCAGCACGCCGTCCTTGTAGAACCTGAAGCTCTGGAGCTTCGAGTCGATGATGACGACGGCGGGCCCGTTTCCGCGTATGGCCGCCTTCAGCGCACGCGCGTTGCGCGACGTCACGTTCACGTGCCCGCTGATGTACGTGGCCGACGAGTTCTCTTTGGCCGTGCAATTAGCCACGTTCTGCAACACCAAACATTTCGTTATGCTAGGGCATTACATACATGAATAACTCGAACACTCGCGTTGTCGCGGTATTTCATCGCAAGTTATGTGGACTCAGATCTATATGCTACTCCTGAAGATCAACCTCCCGTAATACAAAACACGCGGAAGGCATGTAGCCCTTATTCCCGGTGTGGCCATAATTTTCCAATTTACATGATTCTATTGTCAGCTACATTTAGAAGATCGTTCAAATATGCCGCCACTCCCTGCTGGAACAACATTCCACCGCCACGCCGTGTCGATCTAAAAACAGTAAATTTAATTTTAAGTATAATTAAGTATGCATATTTATTACACATTCGGAAGCAACTACATAAAGTACTATACGATAAATCAAATATAGGTATGAAAGCGCAGGAAGGCCTTCATCTGAACTCATGATAACACTGATACACTGATTAACACGTTTTGTAGCGATTCGTCGCAAACGTGGCGCGCTGGCCGTTCTGTACCACCAAAAGCCAAGTAAAGATGGTCGGCCTCGCTACCGACGACACGACGCTCCGCTAGAGTGACTGACGGTGTCACTCTTGAGGTTGACTTTCATAAGACGCGCCGTCAAGTATATCAACTTACTTTCGAGTTTTCGATCACATCGTGAGATGGAATGTTAGTTATAGTTAATCACAGCGTAGTCGCGACATGAACCTAATATGCATCCCCATTGCCTGTATTCTAGCACCAAAATACACTCATAACTATTTGCACTTGTCACGTGGTGTGTGTGTATTTTTTACAACTTTCTGTTACCTTTAAGCACTTAATAATATTTATTATGGCGCGGCGCGTAGTTCGCATACTTATGGCAGCGAGAGTGATACATGTGTTTTGTCTCGGTCACCCTCCTTTGTCGCTCCCAGAGTCAGATGCGAGCGAGATGTTCTATGATGGGTGAGTGATTATGTAACATGCCGAATGATCATTCAGGACTTGTTCTGAAATATTTCTCTTGTATTTGTTGTTTATGTTTTGTTTGTATACGAAGTACGGAGGCACAACCGGAGGTTGTAAAAAAAATAAAATTAATACATTTAATTTTTTATGCATAAAAAATTTAATCTATGAAATGGAAAATTTTATTAAGGATTGATTCCAACAATGGGTGCGCATGCACCGAATATGATAACGTAAGCGGGTATCGTACTGTGGTACAGGGACCAATCATCGGTTGATTTTAGTTTCCAGATGACTGTAGGGATATTTTGGTATCCATGAGATGAATGGAGTTCAATTTAACAATTGGTTGTTCTTGGTGAGTTGTTTCTTCGGATACAGACGGCAGGTTCATAATTCTTAAGATGTGTCCTTTTACTATATTATGTGCGTTACAAAATTTTAATATGGGCGTCTCTATAGAACATCGGCACGGGAGCGATACGAGGCAACTTCCTTTTAGAGTTCTGTATTGCTTATGACCACAAGATAAGTAGTACTTTTGAAAATTTGGGAAAACTCATATTGTAGTGTTGGTCGTCGAGTTCTTCCAGCGCTTCTCTCGTGAGTTGTATGGAATTCAAATTGCAAGGAGTGCTGCGCTGCTGTGTGGTGATGAGATGTATGCAATCAGGCTCCTTTTGTTATACCAGTTATTTGCCTTCGCGCATTCTACCTCCATGTACCTAGAATAATTGTCTCAAATTGCCTTGTAGGGTAGGATCGGTATTAGGACTTGATTATTTCTATTTAGTGCAATAGATAGTTTATAGTAATCATGTGTTTCCGTTTAGGCAATTGGTACATTATATACTAGGACTATCTGATTGTCTACATAGTATGAACCTAACTGTATCGTTCTATGATATTTTCTATAATAAATATCTATGATTTTTGAGCTGGACTATTAAGTTCTTAACCTATTCATCATATTCCTAAGAAAATTTAAACTTAAAATTGTATGCGAAAAATTAGACGTGCAAATAAATGCTAGAGTAGTTTCTTGGATAAGTAATATTTGGTAATTATGTTTAATTCAGGAGGGTTTATTATATTATCGCTGTAGTCTAGTCTAGTATACTCTGTAGTTGCTTACCACTGGAATAATTTGGTGTGTGTGCACGGTGGGTGTGAGTGGGTACCATTCCGCGGGACGCCGCCGGCAAGTATTATAGGTAGGGTATGTAAACACTGTTGTAGGTTGCCAGCGGTGCCCCGCGCAATGGTGTTCGCTGTATTCGTGAGGCACTGTAGGGGTGTGAACACTTTAGGACATTGCGGCATACCGATGACAGAGCAGTGAGTTAATCTCTGTTAGGTAGAATTAGTCACTGTAAGAGTTGGCATCGGTACGCCGCAAAGTTAAGGTTATGCTGTAAATTATTAGTTGACACTGGCATGCACATTCATACATGATTATACGCTGAGAAGTAAAAATGTAGAAGTTCGTTATTACGCATAGATTACAAGTTAGCACTGACATGCACGTTCAGACAAAGTTATGCATTGTAATACGCTGTTAGGGGGGCGGGGGGGTGGACGTAAATGTTAATCGTATGCACAGGATAGCAAAGCAGAAGAGCAATGTTGACGCGGAAGGCACGGCAATGGGATACCGCCCGACGAGAGGTGCACGCCAATAAGTCCCCTCGTCAGGCAGCACGACCATGCCGGCCCATTGGAGAACCCGATACGCCGCTGATCCCGGAACGCGACACACATGAGTGTGCCACTATGGCGGGCGTAAGCACCTTGTGTACGGCGGTCGCTAGTCGCTACCCGGTCGGGCGAGAACTCTGTGAGGTTGAAAGGTGGCTAAACTTTCACCTATGTATGTTTTGCTTTAAATATGTCAGATGTGGATCATGAAGTGAATCTGAGGTGTTGCCAGTCCTTGTCCTTAATTCCGATATTTGAGTTATCACTGATTCTATTCTAAATTGAATGTCTATAAGCATCCATTACTAGAAGCATCCATTTTCTTGGGCGCCACCCATATAGGTGAGTTCGACGCTGAGTCGGAAGGGCTGATACTACCCTGCTCCAAAATTTTTGATTTGGCTACGAACTTCATCTCTATGAACATAAGCGTATCGGTAACTTTTAGAATAAATGGGTACTTCGTCTGTGGTATTCTTGGTACGAATACTGTTGATCAACATTATAATCGTACTCAAGGCCACATCCGTAGGAATATGAGTCATTAAAATAACATTCATATGGATCATATTCATAGTATGGGTCATAGCACTCAGTGACATTTACTTGACGGCTCTTCAATTAATTAGAAGGGGGTGGATTTCCGTGTGTAGCCCAATTATGGTCTAGCAAACCAATAGGTGGTAAAGCTTTTGAGGTAAAGTGACTTACGGCGCTCATTGGTCGAGGTGCGTCATTAGGCTTGGTATTAATGAGTAATTACCTCGTGGCATCTGGCATGGTAAATGTGTGCTCGTGGGACGGGTTTGGTAGGGGCGCTGCCAACATTTGATGTGTCCGAGTGGGACCTCTAATTTAGGCATTTTGATTGTACATGTGCTTTGTCATTTGGGGGTAAGTATGAGGAGAACTGAACGTACGAGATGGACCTGGCGTAGACGTGTTAAACATGAAAGATTTCGGGGGTGGTAAGGCTTCGATTAAAAATTTATCGGGTTGATACGACGGCAGGAAATGAAATTTATTATCTTAAAATTATTATTATCACTACACGTTTACATATTCAAGCTATTCGCCTCTTCGTGAACAAACTTGAAGGCTTTTTCTATACTTTCCGTATGCAGCGTATGGTTTTTTTTTATTGCTTTTTAATGACAAGACGAGCTCTACGCGGTAAGCGTTACGACCGTCCATAAACAGTAGAAACACCATCCCAACACCTTGAATTACAATGTATTGTTTGGTAAGTATTCAACTGCGCTCGCCATCCTGAGACATAATATGTTAAGTCTCATTATGTCCAATGGTTACACTGGCTACAATGTTCTTCAAACCGGAAAACAACGTGACTACACACTGCTGCTTGGCGGCCGAAATAGACATTGCGGAGGTACCTACCCAGGCGGATTCACACATATGAGAGACCTTATAGTTCCTTAAGTCGCGTAAGAATGATTGCAACGTCAGCTTCTTAATATAACATGCGCTTAGCTTCAATAGTGGTAGACGGAGATTCGTGTAAAGATACGTATGTCACGATGGTACTGAATAAATTTTGCTGTAAGTAATTGGTATAATAGGTACTGTTTATAAAATTAAGTTAAAAGATGTGTTATTGACACGAGTGTTTATTTCAGAGTAAAATATGTAACTAGGCAAACAACAACATTCAAATATTTACAAAAATAGAACACATTTAAAAGAATATTGGTCACAACAAAGGTTACATTCTACAACAAATTTTGACATATTTCGCAGTATTCTTGGGGAGTATTTAACCCTTGAGTTAAAAGTGCTAGGTCATTATATAGCCCGCCCTGTGGAATGGGGGCGTTTGGAGAATTCCACCACGGTATCCCCTGCCTGTCGTAAGAGGCGACTAATAGGGGCCACGAAGGGGGTCGTCGGCGGGCAGCAGGGGCTGTCCGCCCTAGTGCATTTCTGTGCATCCTCTGCACATTTTTCGGTTGACCCCCGGGATGGACGGCAGTGTGTAGTTGGCCTCACGCTGCCGTAGACGCCGAGGGCGTCCTTCGGTGCGCGGGGGCTTCTGAGCCCCCCCCATAGGAGACGGGCCGCAAGGCGGCACCGCGCAGGGGCGGCTGCGGTCGCAGGCTAGACACTTCAACGTCAGAGGAAGCCCGCAGCCGTCCCTAATGCGCCGAAGAGGGCCACCGCGGAGTTTTAGCTGGTAGGCCGTGCATAGGTTAAGTTGTATATAGGGCTAGGGACTCGGCCCGGCGGTCGCCCGAAGGTCACCATCAAATCCGGGCGGCTCAATGCCGGGCCGTAAGGCACGGTTACCCCAGCATAACCGCTCAGTCGCCCCCCACGAAGGCTGGGCGGTAGTAATAAGGCACTTTCTCCGCGAAACCAAAAAAAAAAAAAAGGTCATTATATAGCGCCTACTCGTCGCGATGGTCTGCGAAATTGTTGATAAGGGAATCACGAATCGATCAAAACAATCAGGTGCCTGGCACACCATTCGTATTAATTAATCGAGCTGCGGGTCCTATAATTTTATTCAATATACCATTTAGTAGATCAGTGCAATTCAACGGTTGGGCTCCGGTAACAAACTCCTCAACTAACTGTTCGCATTTTCTAATAAAACGCGCAAATATGTATATGCATTACCGTCAAATTCCGGAATCAATCAAAGGGCCTTAATAATGGCATCATAATTACTTGCCATCTTGTGTTCTGCTAAAGTGTTCGTATTACTGTTCAAAACTCTTGCTATCTTATGCACGTTGCCTACGATCTCTGTCTAACCTAGGAATGTTTAACTGCCTTGGGTGAAAAAAATTTGCGGTTTACTGTGACTCAAAAATTAAGGATAAAAACTAGATATTTACTATCGATATTAGAATAATTCATAAGAATATAATGAATACGAATCGATTACTAGACCTATGTAACCCTATATAAGTAGTTATAATATTATAAGAGGTTAAAGGAATATTTATCAGAGTAAAGAAAAGAGGGAAGCCACTCAAGAGCAATTCAAGAGGTACTTACACGTTCTGGTTCTTCTTGCAGTATCTGGAAGTCAGATCAGATGTCTGGATACGCCTCTGGACGTGACTTCGTATATTCTGGATACTAGATGAGGGCTTCTAAACATGTCGGCGACTTTACGGAGTCAACCTGATTAGCGATTTTGCTGCCTTTTTGGCCGCCACAGCGCCACGCAATGATACTAGTATCCTACTGACTGCGCCAATAACGTAAGGCACAACCGGAGATTGTAAAAAACAAAATTATTTTAATATTTTTAAGTAAAGAATAAAAATACAATTAAAATACGTGTTTACGGCGTATAGGTTTGCCGCTGCTGTAGAGGAACAGATTACGTTCCTCTATTGAAGAGAAGGATTTCTAGTCAGGCAGATGTTACGCCTGACCGGCCGCGGCCTCTCCGACGCTTCCTATTCGGAGGTTGTATAAATGCAGCGCGACGCGCAAATCTGCCATCGCAAACCAGTATCGTCTATCGCCATCTAGCGTGATTGCTGTGCGATATATCACTACAGTTTTGTCAATACCATTCTCGCAGTTCCAGTGACGTTGACGAGATGGCGGTATATATTGTGATTGTAGCGCCACACGTGTCTATTAGCCGATATTATATCTAAAAGTGATTCTATATAATAAAACATAAAATATTAAATGTATGGAATGGAAAATTTTAATTGGTAAATTGCAGCGTCGTTGCCTCGAGCCCGATGAGCAGGTGGCACGTGTGGTCGATGACCGAGGAGTTGTATCCGTTGTTGCTGGGTCGTATCAGGGGTAACATGATCAACAATTATAGGTAATAGTATACAGGGTCATTTTGTAACCCTAGACTTAAATTTAACTGCGAGAAAGTCATCTTGAAAGAAGCAGTTTACTATAAGTTACTCTAACCTAAGGTCTAAAACAAAAAAGTAAAATTTTCAAACAAAATAAATATTCAAATAGTAATTTTATTTTTACACACCTTTTGCCACTACTACTATACTAGAATTCGTCGGAGCGGCAACATCGCACACAGTCATTGATAATATTATGCTCACGCACACGGACAAGTGATCACACTCGGAGCGCAAGGGTAGTTCGTCGCACCGCGCGCGCCGCGCCGCAACCGAACAGCTGATGTCGTCGCTTTAACTACCTAGGGTTTTGTGTCGTGCCACATCACTCAATAAACAATTAGACCAGCAGCGACGACGCTACGCCGACATTACAAAAAGACACATATCTAAACATCATTATCATCATCAGCCACATAAAGTCCACTGTTGAACATAGGCCTCCCCAAAAGATTTCCAGACGGACCTGTCGAAAGCTGCCTGCATCCAATGTGTTCCCGCGACGTTTATCAAGTCGTCTGTCCATTTTGCAGGTGGACATCCAATGCCAACATAAACATCACGCACTAATCATCACATTACATTAGAACAATATTTTCTATGCTCAAACTCATCATAAGCAAACGACACTAATTAAACAACCACAACTGCATAAGTTAGGTACACATAACACATGATTTCTGTAATTTTAAAGTGGTTTCATTCTTTTAAATCAAAACACACACATTTTAATGTAGGTAGTTCATCCATTTTAGTAAATAAGTGGGTATAATAAATACGTTCAACGGTTAGATTTATAACACTCATAACAATAAAATATCATTCTGCAAGTCTGGCAATTCACAGAAACAATTAATAACGAAGTAACAATCTTGATAATAATTAGGTAATGTGATAGTTTGAGGTAAAAATGTCAAGCGACGGGATGCGTCACGGGCCCACGGCGCGGCGCGGCGCGGCGTCCCAATAGGTATCTTAACATGTTTTCAAAATAGTAAATGCGTTTACCAATACCTAATGATGATTTGTAGATTGCTTGTTCCTTTAAAAGTTGTTTCATACTTCAAAGTATTTTTGATACAGTTAATTTGTGACTACCTCGGTGCCGCAGTTGTATTATAGTACGGATGCTTTGCTAAGGTCACGGGATCGAATCTAGGGTCGGACAAAATGATATTGGATTTTTCCATTCAGTATCTATCGCAAATTCATAAATCCACATTAAAATCGTAATGACAGCCTCCGATAGAAACATAATCAATAGATTGTGATTAGTTCAGTTTCGCGTACACGTCAACGATGCAACTTCGCGATCGTAAAATATTCAAAATGACAAAAAATATTTCTAAAAATAGACTCTATTTTACTCGTATTAAGGACGCATTTAGGGGACCACTTTAAATTTCTTTGTGCCTGACCAACCAACACGCGACACACGAGTTTAGCGAATTCCACAAAGTAGCGGCAAGGGTCTGGAGTAGGGATGTTATGGAGCTCCGTAACCGTAACCGAAACTATCGGATATCCGAAATAAAAATATATCCGTAACCGTAACCGTATCCGTTATGAAAGTTTCGGATAAGTTACGGATAATATGTTCCGACAGGTTTTTGTTTCACCGCTCACACTCTACGTGAAATTTGTATAGTTTGTTATTTTTAATCATAACATAAACTCATTCATAAATAGTATTTTTTTTTTATTTAGTAAAGTGAAGTAAAATGCGTCCAAGAATTTATTTTTTTTTACATTAATTTTTGCAAAATATAAACAGTGTGATAAAAACTTTTCACGGAGAGGAGGTGTCACTACTTCTAAAACACAGAGTTTTTCCGAACACCCATGTCCCCCAATTAGTTCATCGATAATTAATAATCGACGATGACGATGAACAATAGTTAGTATTCGTCACCCTACTGTATTACATAACATATACATATATATTTTTTTATTTTACTTTACGGTTACGGATATCAAATATCCGTAACCGTATCCGAAACCGATATAATTTTATTCCTATATCCATATCCGTATCCAAATCCGAAATTTCATATCCATAACATCCCTGGTCTGGAGTAGTGTTGCCTGATGTCCCGATTTGCGCGGGACGTCCCGATTTTCAGTGTTCCGGGAACGTGACCCGTTTTGCACCAATAAAATTATTAAAACCATTAAGTATTATGAAAAAATAAACTACGCATTCAGCACTGTGTTGAGTGCGACAATGCAATCAAAATAGCACGTATCATCTCACTAGCGCAGAAGGTACAGTTTTGTTTTAATCTCTTGGTTAGAGATGCGACTACCCGGCGATCTGTGCTTTGATGTTAAAACAGAAATCCAAATTAAACGCAACTTTAGCATGACTTGCAGTGATTTTTTTTGTAAAACGCAATACATAAAACTTAAATTTAAAAAAAATACTTGCTTTTTTATGTCCCGATCTACAACACTAAATCTCGATTTGTTTTACCTTCTTGATTTTAAACAAATTGACCCTGGCAACATTAGTCTGGACGTATGTACGATATTTGACGAGCCAGAGTTTTACAACTAACACGTGCCCTCGCAGTGTTACCAAACTTTGTTTTATTATTACCTTATTGTGCAATATCTTGTTTATTTTATACCCTGTATGCCTCTTGAAAATGAATGACTGAATCCAAAATCTCTATTATACTTTATTACTTAAAATAATGTTTCAAAAATACTAAAATATTGCTGTGTATTATTTTAATTAGGTAGACTTTTCATTAATCATTTCATCATAAATCATTACTAATTTTATTTTGTAATACAATTGTGTGTTAAATCTGTTAGAACATCATGTAATAAAAAAAATCTAATATCAGAATTTTTGAAATGCTGTGTCGTTTTAGCAAGCTTTTTGGTAAAAAAGTTTATACTGACAACACTGCAAGTTTAGGCGAGAAAGAGTACGACTATTGTATTGAATAATCGCGCGCTCTTCGGACCAATTGCTTCGGACTAGGTCAAAGACTCGGACGCATTGCCATAGTGTACCTATCTAGCAAAGAAATGGTACAGAAAGCATAATATGACGTTCGGTAATGTCTACGTAGTCTTGTTTTAGATATTATGACAAACTGAAATATTAATGTTGGAACTAAAATAAATGGCGGAATATCATGTAGAATATAAAAAAAATGCGATACCAATAGATTTAAATCTTGTAACTTTAGTAATTATGTAGATAACTTTTTTGGTAAGAAAACTATTTTATTAACGAAAATAACGTTTATAATTGACGAAATATTTTGTGTAGTAATTAATTATTGACTCAATGAACTGCTGCAACCAAGTCAGTGAACGTATTGGGAGTTCATTTGTGAGCTGACCTTCTGAACCCTATAGGTTCGGTAATAATATCATCAGCTGTGACGTAGTTCATTCTCTTTAGTTAGGCGCGCTAAGAAACAGCGTGATCAAAAAACCATAAATCGAAAATCGGGATTATTGACGTAAATATTCATTATTTGTGAATAATTTTTTGCACGGTGTTAGCAGAGGTCACCACGAACCTGTGGTTTCATTTAGTAACGCAATGTCGAAATGACCCTGTATGTAACGTACGTGTTTATATTTTATTTATATTCGTATAATACACCTTCTTAGTTTCCGTACGTCACCCGGGTGCCTCGTTGAAAACCAGCGTTGCGGTATCATACTGGTACTGCAGCAAGAAGCTGAATGAGGGTTCCCATTGTTAGTACAATAGGTAGGTATAATTTATTTTTCTAGTTTTACGTTTTTGTTCTTGTTTTTTTATGTTACTATGTGCACGTTATACTGTTTGAGTGCAATAATAAATAAATAATAATAATAAAATATTTACCTTACATGTTACACAAAATAAAGTTTCTTATTTTTTTCAGTAATTATATTTTGAAACCAGTAAGTGGTTTTGGCGTGATACCCCAACGAATAAAGTAGTAAAAAAAAACTAAAATTGTTTTATGTTCGTTCTGTTGCTTATTGCTTACCTGTTTCAGTTATTTTTGATGAGATACAAAAAGATAACTTCACCTATAGCTGTGTAAATATTTAATTGTTATACGAGGTGTGTTCAAAAAGTATCGCGAATTTTTAATTTTCGCGGGTTACGTATATTCGAATTTCGATTTTTTTGTGGCGTTATGTTGGTACATAATATGTCTCTCACTTATGCTGACAAGTTCGGCCATTTTGAATGTTCAGTTAATTGTTGACAGCTGCTTTGCTTGCACGTGTTTTGATTCGTCTTCGATTTCTACCTATTCAAAAAAATGGAACAAAGAACCTGTATCAAATTTTGTGTGAAAAACGAAATTAAGTGCGCGGATGCATTCCGAATGTTGACTGTGGCATACGGAGAAGCTGCTTTGGACAAAAGCAACGTTTATCGGTGGTACAAAATGTTTTCAGAAGGCCGAAAAGATGTGAACAACAAAGAGCGTGCCGGACACCTGAGCACTTCAACAACAGACGAAAAAAATTGATGAAGTGAAGAAAATGGCATTGGCGAATCGTCGAATCACTGTTAGAGAAATTGCCGTGGACCTAGGCATATCGATTGGCTCGTGCCGTATGATTTTTATTATATTATATATTTTATAGTCGATAATTTGGGCATGAGACGGGTCGCCGCAAAATTCGTACCAAAATTGCTCAATTTCGATAACGCCCCTGCTCACACATCGCTGCTTGTACGCGACTTCTCGGCCAAAAACAACACACTAATGATACCGCAGCCACCGTATTCCCCAGATCTGGCCCTTCCTCCTCCTCCTCCTCCTTCCCCAGATCTTTGTTCCCGAAAGTAAAGAGGCCCATAAAAGGACGACGCTACGCCACGATTGACGAGATAAAGACGGCATCGAAGGAGGAGCTGAACAAAATACAAAAAAATGATTTTTTAAAATGCTTCGAAGATTGGAAAAACGTTGGCACAAGTGTATAATATCCCAGGGGGATTACTTTGAAGGGGACAAAATAGATATTCACGAATAAATAAATATTTTTTGAAAATACACAAAATTCGCGATACTTTTTGAACACACTACGTATTAGAAATACTAAATGTTGATATGAGCGAACTTACTGCTTCATAAGACCGGTAGTCGCCATGTTCATTCAATCCATTTTTCTCTATGTAGTCGTAAGCAGCACTCGGCCAGGTGCCGTTACACCCCTTCCCGCCGTACCTGATGACAGAACGTGTGGTGAGTCTTAAGCTCTGGTTTCCTAGAATAGCGGTAACATCACATGACGGACGCAAAAAGACGGCCGTATTTACGGTGACGACACGTGGAAAGTTCCATCACCGTTACGGCCACCAAGTCGTATCTGATACAGAAGAGCAAAACGACCTTGATATAGCATTAATAATTTACTTGGAGTGTGAGCTATCATCAGAAGAGGAAAATAGTCGTATGGAGAAAGTTTTTTTTTTATTTTTTTTTTATTTATTTATTTATTTCCACATACAACTATTTTACAGGTAATACCCAATACAATAGCGTAGTACAATAGTTATTATAATATTTTATTATTACTTACTATTACATAAGCGGCCGATGTGAATTCCGTCAAAGAGCATGAAAATATATCAATCTGGTTGGACAAAGCATTGAGCACACGCAGCGCGCGCGTCAATGGTGCATGCCGTAATAAGTTGGTGCGAGCTCGCGGCACCGAGAACCGTGGCGGTCGCCGCCGCCGCCCTACATACCTATCCGGGACACACAGCCCAGCTGCTTGTAGGAGACTAGGATTGTGTATTTTACCTCGAATCACCTTAAATAAATATTTGGTAATAGTTACTTCCCTTCTTATTTCCAATTTATAGTAACCTGTCATTCCCAGAACAAATAATGTAGGATACAACAGTGGGAAACCTGGGTACACACCAAACTGTTTCAAATATAAGAATCGAACAAATTTGTTCTGAATACGCTCTAACATTAATTTATATTTGTCTTCATATGGAGACCACACTACTGCATTAGATTCCAAGTGACTTCTAATGAGGGTGTCAAACAATGCTTTCAATGCCCCAATGTTCGTAAATTGGTTTGCCTGTCGTAGCACCAACCCCAGGTTACGGTAAGCTTTTTTGGCAACATTGGTGATATGTATCCTAAAATTCAAATCAGCAGAAAACCGGACCCCTAAATCCTTGACCTCAGTAACACGCTGGAGAGGTATCCCATTCATATGGTATTGATAGTGGTTTGGGCTCCGCGCACGGCTGAATGACAAAACTGAGCATTTATTCTCATTAAAAAATAATTTATTTTTTAGGCTCCACTCTACAACCCTATTTATATCCTGCTGTAGTATGTCGTGATCGGAGTTCTGCTTTATATTAAAAACTAATTTAAGGTCATCTGCAAAAAGTAACGGTGTAGATACATCAATTGCCTTTGGTAAATCGTTTACCATTAAGATGAAAAGTAACGGGCCCAGGTTACTACCTTGACTTACGCCGGATCTCGTAAAGTATGGTTCGGAAAGATAACCACGACAGTCAATATACTGACATCTTTCGCGCAGATAGCTGGCAAAAAATGATAACGTGCGAGGAGTGCAGCCTACTCTAGCCAGTTTGGATAAAAGGATGTCGTTATCCACTGTATCAAAGGCTTTCTGGAAATCAAAGTAGGCGACGTCCACCTGGTGGCCCGCATCCACTCCTGGTATAAGGCGAGTCATCAAATCCAGCAAATTACCAGCAGTTCCCCGCCCGGGACGATAGCCATGCTTCGCGTCAGATAGCTGAGCGCTTACCTGTGCATAAAGGCAATTGTGAATGACCGCTTCAAATACTTTGGCTGGAGTGCAAAGGATCGCTACAGGTCTATAGTCACTCGGCGCCGATCCACCGCCACCTTTCGGTACAGGTACAACACGAGTCAGTTTCCAGCGACCAGGAAATGTTTCGGTCCTGATACAGACGTTGAATATGTGTAACAACGGCTCCACTAATACAGAACGACAATCTCTGAATATAAATGCCGGAATACCATCAGGTCCTACTGACCGCTTGGACGGCAAGCGAGCGAGGGCGCGTCGCACCTCGGCTGGGTGCACATGGGCGAGGTGTACCCATGCGCCTGGTGGCTCGGGCGCAGTAGCGCTCGCCGCCGCCACACTCAACACGGCTGGTTCCGTGCTATACACAGACCGAAAGAATCGAGGGAACTCACTAGCACTCTCATAATCGGGTAAAACGCGATCGCCCTTTATAATCAAACTCTTATTTGCGCTACCTCTTTTAGATCTTATGTAGTCCCAAAATTCCCGTGGGTTAGTCGCTAGGTGTGATTGTACACGGTCACGATGCTGGTCATGCGCCTGAGCAATGGCTGCTTTCACCCTGGCCCTACACCGTGAGAAAGCTTCATAATCAATAGGCGATTTACTTAATTTGTATTTTTTATGTAGTTGGTGTTTAAGTTTTATATTTTAATAATATCTGGCGTGTACCACACCGGATAACTATACTGTCTATTCATCGATTTGACTTTTTTTTGTGGAATACACATGCCAAAAACTTCATATATCTTATTATAAAATAAATCTAATACTGAGTCCGGTTCGCTTAAACAATAAATATCACTCCAGTCTATGTTACTAAATAGATGGTATAATTTAAAAAAATCAGCTTTGTAAAAATTCCAAAGACTACTTGTATTAGGAGCCTGAGAGCAACGCTCGTGCACTGACTCGGGGGAATCGGAGGGCGCAAGCGATGGCGGGGCGCGCGCGCCGACAGCGAGGCTCACCGCAAGCGGCGGGTGACGCGTCTATGGGCTGCAGGCCCTCGTGCGCCGCACTCACCGACACACCGCCGCGCGCACTCAACACTAGGTCCAACTGTCTATCATTACAATTTGGTACCGTATTATACTGACTAAATTCACAAAAGGCCATAAGATACTCATAATAATTACACACATTCTTATTACATGAACACAAGTTGAAATCTCCTAATATAACTAAATTGTTTTTATATTTCGCGGAATTTTTTTCTAATATATTAAACATAACCATATACTCGTTCTCATCAGCTCGCGGTGGAATATACACAACATATAAATAAAAACCTATTTTGTAAATAAACAGCTGCACAAATCAATTCAAACTTATGATTGTCTATATTTATGTTATCTGGCATACTCAGTAGTCGCAACTCGAACCGAGGTGTGGCCACTAAAAATACGCCTCCTTGCTTGCGCCCATCTGCCCTGTCGCATCGTAAAATTTGATAGCCCGGTAATAGGAATTCCGAGTTTTGAATTGCTTCATTCAAGCCAGTCTCGGTGAAAGCAACTAAATCAGATCCTGTTGACTGCAGCAAGGATAAAAATTGTGTAGTCTTAGTCCTTAACCCTCTAATATTTTGATATAGAATATTAAGGTATCTACTTGGTTTCTGTTTGACCTGGTTTGGTTGAGCGACGAAACCAAATCCATTCACTAAATTCAATGTTGAGCGGCCAAGCTTGCGGGTCACATAGCTTCTCAAAGTTATTTTCTGAAACGCCAATCCTAAACGAGGCGTAATCTCTCTCAGTTTTAGCCTTTAATTTTTCTATGGAAATGCTTCCGGAGTCATTTCCCAATAAGTTTTTAATGTAGTCTCTTAGATTGTCTTCGTTTGTGCACTTATCTAATCTCCAGACATGTAGAAACCTCTTACGCTCGACTGCCCTAAGTGAAACAGACGATGTATTCCCTCCCTTTCTTATAGGGTTAATCTTCTTTCTATTCTTTACTTCTGTCCAATTGTTGTTTTTATTAATGCCATTATCCGCTCTCTTTATGGCCTCAGCGTAACTAACCGTTTTCATTGGTGCCTGCACACTGTTGTCGATACCTCTACTCGAAGCAGGCTGCTCCGTATCAAAAATAGGCATAGAAATACTTATATCAGATTGCCGTTGACTCAGATCTTTAGTATTTATGTTAATACTTGATATATTATCTTCTCTAATAATTTGTTTTTCAATTTTAAGACATTCAATTTGTTGTTCATAAGTAGTGCATTTATTATTAGCTTCTTTTAATTCCTGTCTCAATTTACTGTTCTCTAATGCTAGTACAGCCACAGTGGCTTTAATTTCCTCAATAATTTTTGTTTCAAAAGCACTGATTCAAAGATGATTTTTCAAAGCTGGTACAGAAGTTGTATTTGAGATTTTAGTACGTCGCCGTCTACAAAGCCTACTTAAGCTCTTCGCCTAATACCAGTATTATTTGAATTCGTACTTAACCACATAAAAGAAGATTTGAGTTACAAACCATACAACAGGCACAAAAATCCAATAAGCTCAGAAAAAAACTATGTATACTTGTTAAACAGATTCCTAAATCAATACAACAATATTTTAATTTATGCTTTATTTATTCAACATTATTTATTTTTAACAAATAATAATTAGATACGTTTGCAAATTTAATTATATAGGTATTTTGTCCTTGCTCATTTAGAAGCAATTGTTTATGATTACATTAGCGTCATCATCTAAACGACTGCCTGGATGCTCATCCATAGCAATTAAATGATTGCCTTGTGGAGAAGGAGCTACGATTCGTGAATGAGCACTAGTAGAGTAGTACTCGCAAGCATCTTGCACTCATGGATATGTACAAAATCTATTAAAATTTTGTCGTCCTCGCTGCTCCAGTTGGAGTTGGAACTCATTTCGTTCGTCGTCCGGTTAAAACAATACAAAAATGTCTTCACCGGTATCGAGAAAAACGTTAAAGAACTATTCGATACCGACAAGACGGCTGTCATGCAAATGGCGGTACCGCTTTTTGACGTTACGATGTCAGATACCGCTCCCTGGGAAACCACGACATTTTGTTTATAAAGACAAAGTTCTAGTGACGTCATTCGCCGCTGTATTACTGCCGCTTTGTGACGGTACCATTGCTCTAGGAAACCAGAGCTTTAGTGAGAGTGACACGAGCGCGCGACGACGGCGAGTACTCACGGGCCGGCGCAGTCCACCAGCTGTTGCTCGCTGAGCCGCGTGAGACGTCCCGTGCGCATGGCGAGCGCGCCCTCCACGGCGCCCGTCACGGCGAACGCCCAGCATGACGCGCACTTATCTGTCTGGTCTGCAACACAACATGAAATATTAACATGAGCACTTTTGCAACGACCCCAGCGCACCACTACCTACACGTATACACTCACTGCGCACTTCGGTGACGGCTTTCTTATTGCGCCAGTCGAATTCCTGTGGCAGTAGCTCGGTGTCGCGACGCGTTCGCACATTGCCCGTGGCACCGTTCGCCAGCTCGTCCGTCACTCCGGTGGTGTCGACGCCGTATAGACTCTCTAACTCCGTGTCCAGTCGGTCGCCGAAGAAGTTGTTACCCAGAAGCGCGGTACTGCCCATGCGGTTACCGGCGTCTATGAAGCGCAAGTGCTGAATGAGCAGTGCCTTGCGCACCGCTTGCTCGGTATCGCCCGCGTAGGCGCGGTCGTACTGCTCCTGGAAACTGCGACATAGCACTTGTGATATGTGACACTGTACTGCACAGCGGTGACACTACACGTGCGGGCGAGCTGGACGCGGTGACACGCACCTGTCAAACAGGCCGTTGTATCTGGGGTCGCGGTACTCCAGGGTGAACTCCCGCAGCGGCTCCACCAGCTCCCACTGCTCGGTCAGCTCGGTCTCCTCGCACACCTCCTCTGGGGATGGAGCGGGTTAGGTCAGTGGATATAATATGAGCGATGTGCTCTCAGTGCCAGTCGCAGTGATACCTGTGTCGAGTCGCAGGAGCGCGGGCTCGTGCTCGCCGAGCCGCACCTCCGTGTAGCGATGCTCGTACCCCTCGCAGTCGGCGCCTAGCACGGAGCTGTCCACTGACACGGTGTACCTGCACCCGAGACAACAGACGCCTTAATATGAAGGCAGACCATAACGTAAGTAATAAACAGTTACCAAAATTCGTATCACTATGATATTGAATCCAATAATAAGAGAGAAAAATAAACACCCATTTCAATAACATGTAGCACCCATTCAATAAAATTTTCGTTAATGAGGAACCGTATACAAGATGCCTGTCTACAATAATTAATGCCAACATTATAATATATGAGATGGACATAGCAGAACGATAGACTTATCGTTAAATTATGTCATTCCCATACAATTTTTCTCTGTGTCAACAATTGTAGAAAGGCATCCTGGCAACTGCCCTAGGACGCCCAAGTATCTAGTATAATTTAAAAACAATAAGTTTTACATAACCCTTTGTGTCCTCCGTAATAAAAAAAAATGCACTACTAACTATAAGTTTACTAATATAATGTCACCGTGTAGAACATTCCCACTGGCCGCGCTCAGGTGCGTCTGAGAATGCAATAAGAGCTTAAGGATAGAGGGCTCACTTGAGAGGCAGCGCGGTATCGTTGTCAGCGGCCCGCTGCAGCTCGAGCTCGTGTCGGAAGGTGAGCGCCTCCCCCCGCACGCCGCCGAGCTCGCCGCCGCGCCCCGCCACCGTGTGCCGCCAGCGCTCCACGCGCCCGCCCGGCGTGTCCACGTACCCTGGGTATAATAATATTACCGTTGAATACTCACAGTACTACATTAAAACTATCTACTCAGCAGCTCGCATGTAGTTCTAGTTCTCACTGACCGGCGAAGGAGAAGAGCCCCAGGTGCGGCAGCGCGGGCGGCGCGCGGTCCATGAGCGAGGCGCGGCGCGGCGCGGTCACGGCGCAGCGAACCACGTGCCGCTCGCCCGTGCGGTCCATGCTCACACGCACGCCGCGCATGCTGCCGTCCGCACCCAGCAGCCGGTACGTGGAGGTGCCGCCGTCGAAGTAGTCCACACGAGCGGCACCGCTCTGCGAGTCCCACCTGGACTCATACGCATGTAAAAAAACTATTTGAAGACAATAATCATGTACGACACCAATGATTCCACTCAATCAGGTTGTGCCTACTATCGCTCGGAATACCAATACAAAATAAGAACTAACTGCCAACTCTCACCACGCGATGTAAGATTCCGTGTAGCCGGCGCGCGGCACGGTCAGTTCGCCGCGGAGCATGAGCGACCGATCGAACCGCGGCCGTGGAGGCTCGGCGGGGGCGGTCGTCTTGGCTCCTTGGTCGCTGCGTCGGTGTCGGACGAGTGCCGGACCGGACGGCGAGACGGGGGGTCTGATAACAAACTCTTCCTCGTTCCTGTCGTGCGCGAGTACCATCGGTGGCCGGTGCGGGTCGGCCGGCAGTTGCTCGCGGAACAGCTCCACGAGCCGCCGCGACGAGTCTGCACAGTTCACAAGAGCACAGACTTCGGTTATAACAGTAGCGGACCGAGACCTGGGAAAGGGGCCTGGGCCTAACACAAGCTTGAGAGCCTGCCTAATTAATTCAATAATTACCGTCTTGCCAAATAACGATTTCCGACAACATGTAGGCATACGGTATAAAAGAAAAAAGAGGATACTAAAATATATTTTTTACTTAATATGCCAGAGACACAAAAACAATAATTATAATAAATTATTGCAAAACAAATTAACAGCTTTGGTTATATGTTAACAGCTCGTATATTAACGGCTTAAACTACATTCTTATATTTTTTTTTTATATTTGATATGGTGTCTACTGTGTTTGATGGGGACTGTGGCCCTATAAATCCACGGGGCATTGGGTAACAGACCAAAAAGTCGTAATGTACGAGTAGAACCGCGGCTGTGTGCAATAGTGCAAATAAAATATTTAAAACTAAGTCCCCGCCGCATCTGTCTGTCTGTTTGAACACGATAAACTCAAAATTAACCAGTTTCGATGAAATTTGGTTTGAAAATTGAGACTCTGGAGAGTCTATGAACTTTCTTCTAACCTGGGAAAAAATATACCAAGACTTTTTTCAGGAATATTCCTTCATTTACTATAAAATGCATGGTAAAAATTTCAGTGACTTTTGAGTTTATACTTAATAGAAGTAGTTAAGTATATCTCCGTTGATCCCGTAGTCTTTAATTATAAGTATCAGACTCACTTGATTTATTTTTGTTTTTGTAAATAATTTCCCTTTTTATGCTGCCTGTAATTATTAAAAAAAAGCTTAAATGCATCTTCAAAATTAATAATAAATAATATCCCAAGAAAATTTCCGTGTAGCTGTATCCTCGCTGAATATATTGTAAAATTACACAGCGCACTCACCTGTGGGGCCAAATCGCAATGCGACATCCCTCATCGGATAGTGCTCCCGCTGCGGGGCGGGGCGGACGCGCTGCCGAGACTTCAGCTGCCATCGACCGCTCGGCTTAGTCGTCTCAGGAACCGCACTTGCGCGTGTCTGCGACGAGCATTCTACACACAGACACGACGCGACAATGACGACAACAGTTGTACATATTGTAATGCCGATATCTCATGGGGACTAGATTACAGAGAACGCACAAAACAATGTCACACATGCTCAGCAGATGGAGTACTGACCTGCGGGGTCAGGCTGCGTGGAGACGGGGACTGGCACGGGCACAACCAGCACCGGTATGGATAACGGCTTCTGGTCGGCGGTATCAGCTGCAACACGTCACAGGGTGAGAGAGTCAGTCGAAGTGGAGCGACGCGCGGAGGCGACACGCGGCACTTACCGAGCGGCAACATAACGGGTACAGGGCGTGGGAACCAGCTCGTCGTATCTCCTTCCGCAGTCGTCGCTGCTTTCCCACGCATGTAGTCTGTAGAAGATACATATTCGAGTTACAGGAAGCGATCCGTCGACGGCCTCACATAGGCACCGTTTGCAATCATGGTCGATACTCACCGGAGATGAGATTAAGCCATGCGTCGGTGGTGGTGGCGCGGACAGTGCGACGCGCGGTGTGCGGTACGGAGGCTGCAGAGGGCGCGTGCGCCGGATCCAGGGCACGTGGAGCGACGAATTCGCGCGGCACAGCAGATGCTACGCCTGCAAAGATGCAATCTTTTTAACCGACTTCAAAAAAGGGGGACGTTCTCAATTCGGCTGTATGTTTTTTTTTGTGTTTTTGTTACGCCATTACTCCGCCATTTGTGGACCCATTTTCAAAATTCTTTTTTGGTTCGAAAGGAGATACTTCTGAAGTAGTGCCATAATCACCAAGTCAGGATCTGATGATTGGATCCTACAGAAATCGAGGACAACCCTCAAATTTTATAGGCCCACACATCGTTTATCGCAAATTTTATGAAGTTACTTAAGTACTTGCGTATGGTCATCATCATCTTATGTTGCTGATCTGATGATGGAAGGTACAACTCCTTAACAGTAAGGAATTACTCGAAGCATCAACTGATTTAGTAAATTCTTTCAAGTTTGAAAGGGCGTTTGCCATTTGGTTTCATGACTATTACTAACACAAAAAAGCAAAAAATAAAAACTTTTTAACAAAAATTAAAACCGCCTCAAAAACCACTAAAATCCAAAAAAATATTTAACATCACCTATACTGGTTACCAATTTTGGAGTCAGTGCCTAATAAAAAATATCCATTAGTCATTAAAATTGCTAATTAGGCGAGATAAACACATTTATAAACAAATGTACGAAAACAATGTTTGATTGTTGTTGAAGGTTCGCTCAATGGTCGCCTTTCCAATACAATTTGTTTTTGGGAGTTAAGCTGGCGTGGCGCACACGATTTTCAACTGGATTATTTGGATCGGATAATGGGTCATTTGCAGAAGAAAAATATTAACTTAGTTGAAACAAAAATTTTAAATTTATGAATAACAAAAAACCGACCAAGTGCGCGTCGGACTCGCGCAGCGAGGGTTCCGTACAAACCTGTAGGTATGTAAGTAACAGTTCACCCATCACGACAATCGAGTCATAGTTATGGTTTTTTTATTGCAAAATGAAATCCATTACATTACAATATCGAAAGCTGGACGAGCATAAATTAAAGACAGGTCTAAAAATTTAAGGTTTTCGGAATTTTTCCTTTATATGTGCTATGAGACGTTGCTTCGTACCAAATTTCAAGATGCTGAATTCACGGGAAGTACCTTGTAGGTTGTGATTCCTGTGCGAGTTTCGAAAATTTGCGACATAAACGGCTGTATCTTTTGATTGCGTTGGCTTAGAAGTTTGTTGTTTTCCCAGCTCCAAGGGACAGTAGACCTGAGTATTTGATATAAATTTTAGCTTAATACCTCCACGCGTTCCTGAGAAAAATGGTCTTGACAGATGGACGGACGGACGAACGGATAACAACGTGATCCTATAAGGTTTTTTCTTTTGAGATACGGAACCCTAAAAATTATTAATAATAAAAAAACCTAAAAGGGTTTCCATCATAAACATAAATTAAACTATCACAGTATAAAATTTAAACGCCGTAATATCGAATAACATAAATGCTTCTTACGAAAACGGATAAGTATAAAACAAGATTACAACAAAAGATAACATTAGAAGCAACAGTTCAAGTATATTTTTATAGTGCAATACATTGGCACAATTATGTACGAACGTAGATAGGTAACATGCAATAAATTGTACTCGTGAAAACACATACGGCGATTTCAAATTTTAGGCCTTATGAACACTGACAAGCATAAATTACCTACGTAGGTATTATTTATTACATATTATACATTCGAAGATCATTGCGGGGTAAAAAATGTAATAGCTCAGGAAACAAAAAACGTAACATAAACATAACAAACAACCAAATGCAAGTAAGTGGATATCCGATATGTCTATTATGGATTGTGAATTTCATGTCAAACTATTTTATGTATGAAACTGCTTCGTGTAACGCAAAATATTGAAGCATATCTGTTTCAAATATTTGTGTAAAAGTACACAACACTGTATCAGTATTCAATGGTCCACATCTTAAGACTTTATCATTTTGTCTCGAATATAAATTTTTTGTCACACAAAACTGACTGTTATAACGCTATGAACACGATTCAAATAAATTGACGGCATATTTAGCATTATATTATCCCGAATGAGATGAAAATTTACTACGACAAAAATTAAAAACAACCGCGATAAAATAATAAAATGTGTTTGAGGAACCGAAAACCGGACCGGGGAGATGAGAATACTTTGTAGCGGTCACTCGTCGCGACAACGTTTACATCTAAATGTTGTTGGGTATCGACTGATAATTAGCGTAAAGGTCAAACATATTTTATTGTTGTACTTTTTACAGAGTTTACGTTTTTATTTTGAGAGTTATTTAATTTATTAATTAAATTTTTACTTCAAACTTTTTTATATGTCTAATTTCTCCACTTTATCATCTATCTAACAGCTACTTATTTAAACCACCCTTACGAGGCCAATCACACTATAACTGCTGTAAGTTACTGAGGAGTTGAGTATTCCGCGGACTACCTGATGCTGCAGCCGCACCTTAGGGTTGCCACGTCTCGCAACATACGATTAAAATAACGGTACTTACAATAAATTTCAAATCAGTCGGCCTTGTTTAATTAAAAAATGAGCTGACAATTATCACGAGCACTTCAACTTTCAAACACACATAAAAACGCATAAAAATTGATCCATTCATTTTGAAATATAATTCCACAAACAAACACAAAGATACATAATATTACATGCCTAAACTAATGACATCCTTCTTTTTGCATGGGGGGTTAAAAAGTAACTAAAGTCGAAAAGCAAAAAGAATAATTCAGTGGATATATTTATTATTTATAACGTCGGATTATTAACTGATATGTTAAAAATAGATACTAAATCTTAAATAACAGTTTAGCATGTTTAAAATATCTTTGAACCTTTCACACTTAAGGACCGTATCAAAGTAGATAAAATTATATTTTTTTCTTATCCTAATTTATGTCCTAGTAAGTTAAGTAGCCGACCTGCTACTGGCGCAGGCGTGTGCGCGCGCGACCGCAACGTGACAAGCGCGCCTCTTCACAAGCGTACGCGGTGCAATACTTCTTGGTTGGTCACGGTCGGTATTTATTGCTTCCTTTTCTCCATATTTTGAGCAATTTATCTTCACTGGTAATTATTACAATCGTTGTTAAGAAGTGTTTTATATTATGTCACAGTTGGCACAGCACCGAATATATTAATAACAAAATTTTAGAAAAAAATCTATGGGTATACGTAAAGCCCAAGCGAAAGCGGCGATAGCCTAGTTGGTTGTGGAACGGACTGCCGAGACAAATGTCCGCAGGTTCAAATCCCAAGAGCACCCACCTCTGATTTTTCTAAAAAATGATGTGTGTATTCTTTGTGAATTATCGCTTGTTTTGACGATGAAGGAAAACATCGTGAGGAAACTTGCATACCTGAGAAATTCTCATTAGGAATTTTCGAGGGTGTGTGAAGTCTACCAACCCGCACTAGGCCAGCGTGGTGGACTAAGGCCTATTTCCTCTCAGTTGTAGAGAAGGCTCGTGCCCAACAGTGGGACAGTATATAATACAGGGCTGATATTATTATTATAATTATACGTATAGCCCCAGGTTTGCACCCTTAGCTTATACTTATATGTAATTTTGTTTCAAAGTAATTATTTAATCGGTACAGGTCTATCTATACCGGTATACAACATATTCACACCAAACTCGACCTTATTGACATGCAAATTTGACACACTTTTCTTTATTTACTTATTTCTTGCGGAGACGGACACTGGAGACACGCGGTCGCCTTCATTGCCCAACTCTGCACATTAAAATTACTCGTTGGTAAGTATTTATGGCACAATGTTATTATACATTTAGCAGCTCGGCGGCGACGAACCGGGCAAGGAGCAGTAGACCTGCGTGGACGTCACGGTCCACCGGGCCGGCTCAGTGCGCGGCACCTCGCCGCGTGGAACGTGAACCAGTGCGACACTTACCGAGCAGCACGGCGAGTGCAAGCGCGAGTGTGGCGGCCATACTGCTGCGAGTCTCGCGGCGCGGCGGAGTGTGTCCTCGGTAGAGGTCCACTGACGACTCCTAGCCGGCACCACGAGACCGCTGAAGATATTGAGTAGCACGCGGCCCCGCCCGCGCGCCCGCCGCTTCCTCCACACCGCCCCGTACATCTCTTTCGCTGTTGTCAATGATTGTAAGTGAATGAGTATAATTTATCACAACATAACCGGAAAACGGTCAAGCTTTCGATTACCCAAATCTAAAAATTCCTTTCAGGGGAAGGGGCATCTGGAAATTTCATGTTCTTTTCTCCCCTTCTAACGGCGCCCATGACAGGCTTAGGTTAATTAAATGAATACCTACTTAGATATAATAAAGTTGAGGGACGAACAAACGGGGGATATTTAAAATTTTAATTTAGTTTCAATCTTTTATAATTATTATTTTCTGCATCATGGGCCTCGATCAATAAACTAACAAGAAACATTTTTCACGGTCTTAAAGTTTCTTGATGTGAGCAAACGGTGTCAATAACTCAAGTTAAATATTTTTTTGGATACCGGGTGTTCAACAACACTGTTTGCATTTTCATGATCTGTAATCTGTATTGTATTGCTTTAGTTGTGTTTGTTTAATAAATATTTTTGGTGTAATAAATATTTATTTATTTATTATTATCAATACCTAGTCATGGAGGTCATTCCTATAAACCCTAACACGATATTACATCTGCGCAAGTTGCTAAGGAGTTGGTTACACGCACGCTACTTGAAACCACAGTATCAGCTTAAGGCTGCCGCGTTATGGTGTAATACCACCGTAACCGTCTACCAAATTTCAAATAAATCGATTTACTATAAGTTACTCTAACCTAAGGTCGAAAACAAAAAAGTAAAATTTTCAAACAAAATAAATATTCAAATAGTCATTTTATTTTTACACACCCTTTTGCCACTACTACTATACTAGAATTCGTCGGAGCGGCAACATCGCACACTGTCATTGATAATATTATGCTCACGCACACGGACAAGTGATCACACTCGGAGCGCAAGGGTAGTTCGTCGCACCGCGCGCGCCGCGCCGCAACCGAACAGCTGATGTCGGCGCTTTAACTACCTAGGGTTTTGTGTCGTGCCACATCACTCAATAAACAATTAGACCAGCAGCGACGACGCTACGCCGACATTACAAAAAGACACATACCTAAACATCATTATCATCATCAGCCACATAAAGTCCACTGTTGAACATAGGCCTCCCCAAAAGATTTCCAGACGGACCTGTCGAAAGCTGCCTGCATCCAATCTGTTCCCGCGACGTTTATCAAGTCGTCTGTCCACCTTGCAGGTGGACATCCAACGCCAACATAAACATCACGCACTAATCATCACATTTCATTAGAACAATATTTTCTATGCTCAAACTATCATCATAAGCAAACGACACTAATCAAACAACCACAACTGCATAAATTAGGTACACATAACACATGATTTCTGTAATTTTAAAGTGGTTTCATTCTTTTAAATCAAAACACACACATTCTAATGTCGGTAGTTCATCCATTTTAGTAGAAGTGGGTATAATAAATACGTTCAACGGTTAGATTTATAACACTCATAACAATAAAATATCATTCTGCAAGTCTGGCAATTCACAGAAACAATTAATAACGAAGTAACAATCTTGATAATAATTAGGTAATGTGATAGTTTGAGGTAAAAATGTCAAGCGACGGGATGCGTCAAGGCGCGGCGCGGCGCGGCGTCCAAATAGGTATCTTAACATGTTTTCAAAATAGTAAATGCGTTTACCAATACCTAATGATGATTTGTAGATTACTTGTTCCTTTAAAAGTTGTTTCATACTTCAAAGTATTTTTAATACAGTTAATTTGTGACTACCTCGGTGCCGCAGTTGTATTATAGTACGGATGCTTTGCTAAGGTCACGGGATCGAATCTCGGGTCGGACAAAATAATATTGGATTTTTCCATTCAGTATCTTTCGCAAATTCATAAATCCACATTAAAATCGTAATGACAGCCTCCGATAGAAACATAATCAATAGATTGTGATTAGTTCAGTTTCGCGTACGCGTCAACGATGCAACTTCGCGATCGTAAAATATTCAAAATGACAAAAAATATTTCTAAAAATAGACTCTATTTTACACGTGTTAAGGACGCATTTAGGGGACCACTTTAAATTTCTTTGTGCCTGACCAACCAACACGCGACACACGAGTTTAGCGAATTCCACAAAGTAGAGGCAAGGTTCTGGAGTAGTGTTGCCTGATGTCCCGATTTGCGCGGGACGTCCCGATTTTCAGAGTTCTGGGGACGTGACCCGTTTTGCACCAATAAAATAATTAAAACCATTAAGTATTATGAAAAAATAAACTACGCATTCAGCACTGTGTTGAGTGCGACAATGCAATCAAAATAGCACGTATCATCTCACTAGCGCAGAAGGTACAGTTTTGTTTTAATCTCTTGCTTAGAGATGCGACTACCCGGCGATCTGTGCTTTGATGTTAAAACAGAAATCCAAATTAAACGCAACTTTAGCATGACTTGCAGTGAAATTTTTTGTAAAATGCAATACATAAAACTTAAATTTAAAAAAAATGCTTGCTTTTTTGTGTCCCGATCTACAACACTAAATCTCGATTTGTTTTACCTTCTTGATTTTAAACAAATTGACCCTGGCAACACTAGTCTGGACGTACACGATATTTGACGAGCCAGAGTTTTACAACTAACACGTGCCCTCGCAGTGTTACCAAACTTATTTTTATTATTACCTTATTGTGCAATATCTTGTTTATTTTAGACCCTGTATGCCTATTGAGCATAATAAACAATGTAATGGAAATACCTATACATAAAAGTGAAATTGAAAATGTCCACAGAATTGGCATAAAGATAGGAAAAATAAGACCTATTGCTGTCACATTAACCACAAGCAGTAGGAAATTAGAACTATTAAAGAAGAAAAAAAATCTTTCCAACTCAAGTATCTATCTGAAAGAGGATTTTCCACCTAGTGTGCTCGAAAAGCGCAAAGACTTGCAAGAAACCCTAAAAAGAGAACTCGAAGCAGGTAAAAAAGTAGCCATACATTACGACAAAATTGTCACGCTAAACTCACACGACGCCCGGACACCAGCCGGAAAGAAACCTAACAAAAGAGTAATGTCCAACTCACCTGAGGAAGCAACCGTAAAAGATAACAGTGATAAAGTAGGAATCAAACAACTACCAAAGAAAAACAAATCACAAACCCTGACTAACTTCCTACGCCCATCGCAATTAAATAATATCGTGAGACCAAATGTAGGTGAAGATACCCAAAAAAACTAATAAGCGTCTCCCAAGACCCTATCTCCTCCAAGCCGGCCAGTCACCGTGGAGGAGTCTGACCAATACCCCCTAAATCATCAACATCGAGTAACTAAAAATCTACAGGAAAATAAATCAACAACAAATCTCTATATAACAAGTATTAACGTAAGAACACTACTGTCAGACAGTAAAATTATAGAACTAAGTTACGCTACAAAATTAATAAAATGGGATGTGATAGGCCTATGTGAAACTAGAAGAAGGACCGAAAAAATAGATGAGTACGCCGATTTTATCCTTTTCCACACGCCTGGAACAAATGGAAGGAATGGAGTAGGATTTTTAATAAAGAAGTACCTAAAAAACAATATAATAAGCCTAAAAAGTTTCTCAGACAGTGTTCAAAGATCAATTAATAAAATAGACAATTTAATCCATCGAAAACTAAAAGATGGCGTTGTAATAAGTAATGACGTACAGTAGTTATAAATTAGGGCAATAGATGGCGCTGTACAATTTCTTTAATTTTGTACATCGCGATGTCAAGATTCTCCGACCCATATGTATAAGGGTTGGGGAATCTTGCCTCGTCAGTTCGGGAATCCAAAGCAACCATGTAAATCAGCGAGTAGTGAAGGAATAACAGTGCGTATAAGTGCATCAGAGCGAGTAAGGTATAGAGGTAAACAAGTGTAACTTCTTAGTAAATATAAACTGTAGACTGTAGTGTTACTAGTGCTAATAATAAATATTGGTTTTATGTGAAAGAGTGTCTTTATTGTGTGAACCCGGACTCTTAGCACACACACTACACCAGAGCACCCCCAAACAGACAGAGTAACAGCGCTAGAATTGCAAGCACCCGACAACTCTATATGGGCACTGATACAAATCTACGCTCCAACAGAAGCATACCCAACTGAAGAAATAGAACTCTTCTACCAAACTGTGCAGTCCGCCATTGACTACGTCCATTCAAAAAATATTATTGTACTTGGGGACTTCAATGCAAAAATAGGAAAAGCAAGAAATGGCGAAACCCAGATTATAGGGAAATATTCACACGGACAAAGAAGCACAAATGGTCATGGTTTGGTAGAATTCGCACTTGAAAACAATTATTATATCATAAACAGCTTGTTCAAATGCAAACCGCATAAAAAATGGACTTGGAAGTCTCCAAGCGGGAAACTATTTAATGAGAATGACTACATATTATCAAACCGCCCAAAATGTATTAAAATTTTCGATATAATAAAAAAAATTAACTTTAATACAGATCACATAATGATACGATGCGAGCTATTTCAAGAGAGAATGCCTAAACGGAAGTACATAAAACCTAAAACTTACACGAAGAATCTACCATCTTTGCTATATGAAGAAAATGTTAAACACTGGGAAGACAAATTCTTACAAGCTATTAACAAAACCACAAGAGTACAAAACCAAGACGACAACCTAGAGACTGTGTTTAATGGGCTCTTGTGTCAGTTACCAAATGAAAAAAATAATAATAATTGAGAGTGAATATATTAATATTAAAATAAAAGATCTTTTTAAGCAAAGGAAGGAATTATATAAGAAACAACAAACGAAAGAAATAAGGTCTGAAATAACCAGAGTGAGCAAAGAAATTAATAGAAATATAACACAACAAAAGAGAATTAAAAGGCAAAATATTTTTGAAAAATTTATAAATAAAACAGGAGCCCTACGTAAAGCTTATAAAGAACTAGCTTTGCCCGCGGCTCCGCCCGCGTTATACAGTTTTTCAGGCTAAAGTTTTCCGTTATAAAAGTCACGCTATAAATTTTCCCGGGAGCCTATGTTCTTCCCAGGGTCTCAAACTGTCTCCATACCAAATTTCATCTTGATACGTTGGGTAGTTTTTGAGTTTAATACGTTTAGGCAGACAGATGTAGCGGGGGACTTTGTTTTATAATATATTTTTTAGAACTTTTTAAGACTAACAATCCCGTCATCCATCATTGTTGCATAACTTTAACCGTTTACGCAGCGCACGCAACGGAAGCTCTCAAAACTAATAATTTTTCCCTGTTTTTGCAACATGTTTCATTACTGCTCCGCTCCTATTGGTCATAGCGTGATGATATATAGCCTATAGCACTCCGGGAACAAAGGGCTATCCAACACAAAAAGATTTTTTCAGTTCAAACTGGTAGTTCCTGAGATTAACCACTACTGCTCCGCTCCTATTGGTCATAGCGTGATGATATATAGCCTATAGCGCTCCACAAATAAAGGGCTATCCAACGCAAAACGAAATTTTCAGTTGAAACCGGTAGTTCCTGAGATTTGCCATTACTGCTCCGCTCCTATTGGTCATAGCGTGATGATATATAGCCTATAGCACTCCACGAACAAAGGGCTATCCAACACAAAAATATTTTTTCAGTTTGGACTGGTAGTTCCTGAGATTAGCCATTACTGCTCCGCTCCTATTGATCATAGCGTGATGATATATAACTTTGAGCACTCCACAAACAAAGGACTATTCACCACAAAAAGAGTTTTTCAGTTCAAATCGGTAGTTCCTGAGATTAGCCATTACTGCTCCGCTCCTATTAGGTATAGCCTGATGATATATAGCCTATAGCACTTCACGAACAAAGGGCTATCCAACGCAAAAATAAATTTTCAGTTTGGACCGGTAGTTCCTGAGATTAGCCATTACTGCTCCGCTCCTATTGGGTATAGCGTGATGATATATAGCCTATAGCACTCCACGAACAAAGGGCTATCCAACGCAAAAAGAATTTTTCAGTTTGGACCGGTAGTTCCTGAGATTAGTCATTACTGCTCCGCTCCTATTGGGTATAGCGTGATGATATATAGCCTATAGCACTCCACGAATAAAGGGCTATCCAACGCAAAAAGAATTTTTCAGTTTGGACCGGTAGTTCCTGAGATTAGCCATTACTGCTCCGCTCCTATTGGGTATAGCGTGATGATATATAGCCTATAACACTCCACGAACAAAGGGCTATCCAACGCAAAAATAATTTTTCAGTTTGGACCGGTAGTTCCTGAGATTAGCCATTACTGCTTCGCTCCTATTGGGTATAGCGTGATGATATATAGCCTATAGCACTCCACGAACAAAGGGCTATCCAACGCAAAAAGAAATTTTCAGTTTGGACTGGTACTTCCTGAGATTAGCCATTACTGCTCCGCTCCTATTGGGTATAGCGTGATGATATATAGCCTATAGCACTCCACGAACAAAGGGCTATCCAACGCAAAAAGAATTTTTCAGTTTGGACCGGTAGGTCCTGAGATTAGCGCGTTCAAACAAACAAACAAACAAACAAACTCTTCAGCTTTATATAATAGTATAGATTAAGCGATAAAAGTACATGGACCGAAAAAGTGAAAAACAAAAAGGGGATTGAAAAATCTAGACGCATAGATATTATAGAGGAGGCAACACAGTTTTATAAAGACCTCTATACTTGTAAAATTAATTTAACTGATACGGCCAAACACACAATAAACATCAAACTATACAATACTCCAAACTTGGACACAGAAACACCATATATCCTCACATCAGAAATAGAGTATGCAATAAAATCCCAGAAGAATGATAAGACCCCCGGAAGTGATAATATTACAAATGAAATCTTAAAATTTCTGTCTCCTTCTTTACTGAAGCCCCTCCAAACACTATTTAATAATATATTAAGAGAAGAAACAACACCAAAACAGTGGTCGAAATCCACAATCATACTACTGCACAAAAAGGGGGACAGAAGTGAACTAGGAAATTATAGACCAATTAGTTTGATGTCGAACTTGTATAAGATTTTTTCGAAAATTATGCTCAATAGAATAAAAAACCGCTTAGACGAAAATCAACCATGTGAACAAGCGGGTTTCCGCAAAACATATTCTACTATGGATCACATTCAAGTCGTCACACAAATAATAGAGAAAGCGATGAATATGGAGAAAACTTGTATATGTGTTTTATTGATTACACAAAAGCTTTTGATTCTCTCTACTACGAAGCTATATGGACATCTCTAGCACAACAAGGCGTAGATCAAACGTATATCAAGTTAATACGCAGCATATATTCTAAATGTCAGGCTAAAGTGCGACTAGAGCGCACCGGAACGGAATTCCCCATACAAAAAGGGGTGAGACAAGGAGACCCATTGTCCCCCAAGCTCTTCTCTGCAGTACTAGAATCTGTTTTTAGAAGCTTAAACTGGAAAGAAAGGGGAGTGAAAATTGACGGGGAATTTTTAAGCCATCTTCGTTTCGCAGACGATGTAGTCATATTCGCCAAGAGTGCACCAGAACTAGAAAATATGGTTACAGAACTCGCAGCAGAGAGTCTGAAAGTTGGACTATCAATGAACATGGCAAAAACAAAAGTTCTCACCAATAGTGAACACCAGAACATAACAATAGGTTTAAACCGATTAGAATATGTGGAGGAATACATTTATTTGGGACAACTTGTTTCGTTTGTGAACAGCTCAAAAAAAGAGATACAAAGAAGAATAGCTTTAGCTTGGAAAAAGTATTGGGGTCTGAAAGAAATTATGAAAAACAATTCCATTAATATGCATATAAAAAAGAAAGTATACGATATGACAATTTTACCATGCCTGCCATATGGCTGCCAAACATGGTCACTGAGGAAAATAGATGAGGAAAAACTTGCAATCAGCCAAAGGAAAATGGAAAGGAGTATGCTTCAACTACAACTGTCCGATAAAGTAAGCAACACTATCATAAGAAATAAAACAAAAATAGCAGATGTAAGGAAAAGAATCAGAACACTAAAATGGAACTGGGCTGGGCACATATGTCGCTTAGAAAATAATAGATGGGCAAAGCGCATAACGGAGTGGATAAAAGGGAAAACAAAAGGAAAAAAGGAAGACCAAAGATAAGATGGAGGGATACCTTTGATCAAAGATGTGGAGGCAACTGTATGCAACAGGCACGCGTAAGAGAGGTGTGGAGGCAACTAGGGGAGGCCTACGCCGCAGAGGCGACTACTACTAAATAATTAAATTAAGTCACAAAACTTTCTAGGTATAAGATTAAATTTTAAATGTAAAGTTGAGTAGTGGAAATAAAGGCTTTTTTATTTATTTTATTTATGCCTATTGAAAATGAATGACTGAATCCAAAATCTCTATTATACTTTATTACTTAAAATAATGTTTCAAAAATACTAAAATATTGCTGTGTATTATTTTAATTAAGTAGACTTTTCATTAATCATTTCATCATAAATCATTACTAATTTTATTTTGTAATACAATTGTGTGTTAAATCTGTTAGAACATCATGTAATAAAAAAAATCTAATATCAGAATTTTTTAAATGCTGTGTCGTTTTAGCAAGCTTTTTGGTAAAAAAGTTTATACTGACAACACTGCAAGTTTAGGCGAGAAAGAGTACGACTATTGTATTGAATAATCGCGCGCTCTTCGGACTCGGTCAAAGACTCGGACGCATTGCCATAGTGTACCTATCTAGCAAAAAAATGGTACAGAAAGCATAATATGACGTTCGGTAATGTCTACGTAGTCTTGTTTTAGATATTATGACAAACTGAAATATTAATGTTGGAATTAAAATAAATGGCGGAATATCATATAGAATCTAAAAAAAATACGATACCAATAGATTTAAATCTTGTAACTTTAGTAATTATGTAGATAACTTTTTTGGTAAGAAAACTATTTTATTAACGAAAATAACGTTTATAATTGACGAAATATTTTGTGTAGTAATTAATTATTGACTCAATGAACTGCTGCAACCAAGTCAGTGAACGTATTGGGAGTTCATTTGTGAGCTGACCTTCTGAACCCTATAGGTTCGGTAATAATATCATCAGCTGTGACGTAGTTCATTCTCTTTAGTTAAGCGCGCTAAGAAACAGCGTGATCAAAAAACCATAAATCTAAAATCGGGATTATTATTCACAAAATGCAAAAAATTATTCACAAATAACGAATATTAACGTAAATATTCGTTATTTGTGAATAATTTTTTGCACGGTGTTAGCAGAGGTCACCACGAACCTGTGGTTTCATTTAGTAACGCAATGTCGAAATGACCCTGTATATATAAAAATGAATCCCTATTTCCCTTGGACACGCCATCACGCGCGAACGGCTGGACCGATATCACTATTTTTTTTTGTTGTGTTTGTTATTGTCAGGAGAAGGTTCTTATGAAAGAAAAAAAATCAAAAAATTGCGCAGATAATTAGAAAATTTAAGAAAACTTAACGAAAATATTAATTTTATATAACTGTCAATTGTTTGAAATAACTGTCAACGATTGACAGAATGTGCGCTGCAAATTCATAGTTAAGACGGGACAACGTCTGTCGGGTCAGCTAGTAATTAATAACTATCTCGATGATATCCGGCTCTCTACGATATACAACGGATGGGTTTTTAGCTGATTTTCATGCAATCCATTATTAGTAATCATTTTCCGTAAAACCAATCCCGGAACTCGGTGTCTCCGCAACACACCCTTGTGACGAGAAGTAACTTTAATCTTGCTCTCGTAGTTATTTTATTATTGAGACGTTTGTCTAATGCTTCGCACAGGTTTGGTTTTTGTCGTGGAATGCATTTATGACGTATCCGCGCCGCGCGCCTTCCTTGTGCGGAATCTACTACACGCGCATGCGCGTCTATTCCACATTGTCCTTATGACTTTATAGCTTAGACCAACAAGCATATTCGTTACCTGCAAGTCGAGGAGATCCACGGTAACTTGTTTCAGTTATTCAGAGCATGTATGGTTGAACCGACACCTGGACGCGCTCCGCCCGCGCCACTGAAAACTTTCCTTTTCCGTATTGAAGGGAAGCTACCCTAAATTGTACGACATTGCGGTGTAGCATGGACTATTACATTACAAACAGGCGAGTGGCCGCCATATGTTAATATTCAAGTGGGAAGCGCCGCTGAGGCCGGTTCTGCATTGTTTAATAACTAATTTGACCGCGGCGGACGGCCGTGACCGGCACGTCTGTTTGCGATGGCACTTGTGATCTCAAATTCGACATTCTAAAACCTGTTGTGCCGGTAACAAATTAAAATGAATATGATCCATATAAACATAATGTTACTCAATAGCTTTGGCTGTGACCAAATACATTATCGCGACGTTCTGTTGAGCAGTGAGACGCGACGTGAGTTGTGGACGTGCGCCGCGCCGCGTCGAGCCGGAGCCGGGGACGGCCGCACTCACGTCTCTAGCACACCAGAGATCATCAAAAAATAAATCACCTAAACAATCATTGCGCTTATGATAAGTCAAGGAACATGAGAATATTCCTTTATTACTCAAATTAAGTCGCTTATATAACTACAGAGTACAGACATTCAATATTGGACATAAAAAAGTTGAAAGAGTACAAAGTAAACAAAGAAGCCAACTTGGACTGGCAGGAAAGATTATCATAATATACTTACCTACCTAAAGTAACAATAAAATAAAAATAAAAAATAAAATGCTTTGTTCATCACGTACACGAACAAGCTGCAGTTATGATAAATCAAAGTACCTACATAAGAATACTTAATTATTACTTAAACTTACTTACTTCTTCGTAGGCATTACTCGAAATTTACAATTAGGGATATAAACGGTGTAAAATACAGTCTACCGCAAAACTGATACCAGATGTTTAGTACACGATTTTGTAGTTACAAAATCGTGTACTCCCAGCGTCTGAATTTTACGTTGGACTTTTCATTCATATTTGTTTTTTTCGATGATAACGCAATAAAATCGATACAATTCATTAAAACAACCACAATTTCGTTAAAATAACAAGACGTAAATTATTTTCATAAAACAGTAAGCATGTAGAAAAGATATGTATATGTGCGCACGCGCCCCCAATCAGCTGTTTTTGCGTGCAATGGCCTCGCTGCGCCGGGCGGGCGGTCCAAAGGCGCGTCACGCGCGCGGCTTCCCTTGACTACGCGCGACGAACGCGGCGCGAATTTCGGATTATAGAAAATGTGGATTGGGCTTATTTAATTCCACTCGTTAATTCATTATTTATGAAGTTGTATGAAAGAAGAATGAACTAACTAACTAACTAGCAATTTTAATTAGGCATCAACTCCAAAATTGGTATCCAATATATACCTGTTATGTGAAATTATTTTTCGGTTTTCAGTGGTTTTTGAAGGCAGTTTAATTTTTTGTTAAAATTATTTTTATTTTTTGCTTTTTTGTGTGAGTAAAAAATAGACCTTCTCGATGGCGTAGTTGTGTTTCGCTCACGATACGACTATCGCGCTGAAATGTTACACCTCTGCCTACCCTTGAAAAGGGGCAAAGGTGTGATGCTATATATATGTATGTAAGAAGTAGATTCAAGCAAACCTAACGCAAAAACACAACTGATATATTTCGATCACAGTACAACTATCGCGCTGTGGTGTTACACCTCTGCCTACCCCTAAAAAGGGGAAAAGGTGTGATACTATATACATATATGTATGTATGTAAGAAATAGAGTCATATATATATATATATATATATATAAGTATGTGAGAAGTACACTCAACCAAACTCAATGCAAAAACGTAACTAAAAACGTCACAGTAAAGCTAAATTCGCGATTTCGTTTTCTTGGAAGACATAATTATTCTAGTTTTTTTAGTTTTAAAACCAAACTACTGAAACGATGTTGAAAAAAAATTTATGGGAACAATCTGGAGAGATATTCTTTCGAATAAAAAAAGATTTTTCCAAATCGGTTTATAAATGAGCGAGTTCTGGGGTAACGAACATAAAAAAAAGAAAATAAATAAAAAAGAAATTCACGTCGAATTGATAACCTCCTCCATTTTTTCCAGTCGGTTAAAAAGAGCGATAAGATCTATTTATTCGCTAAGTTCTAGATGTTCTCTACGAGTAAAATTAAAGAAACAAAAATGATGACAGTAATGCATCACAATTCATTTTCGTTAACTTAATGTACGTCCATAAAAATAAAGAAAAGTTTGCGATATCCATAGTTTAAATACTAGAAACAAAAATAATTAAGTTAATGACAAAACAAGGCTCATTCCAAGCCACTATTTAGGGAAAGCTGTATAATAGAGCATAATAGAAGATCTCAGAAACTTTTGTGTGATTTTCTTTGGAATCATGTCACTCGATCCATATTTTTTTTCTCTTTATTCGTAATATAATTGTAAGCGGCTTGTGTATAACATACTCTCTAACTGTCTGTACCTGCGGCGGCGTCGTGTGACGGGTCGGCATCTTCCCTACAATATGGTTGAGGAGGCCGACGGCTGGCATATGCGTCATACTCGTGAACAGGTGCTGCGTGTGTGGGCTGTTCTGCCCATTTCGCTTCCTATTTCTAATTGCTAGGGGTACTAGAGGTAAATATTATAAGCATAATATAATATTTCATGTTTCCTGGAGGGTTGTGCACTCATATGGTAATTTAAAATTAATTTTAAATTTTGCGAACATATAAATAAACTGCTCTAAACAACAATAAAATAACCAACTGTATTTTTTTCTTCTCTGTATCATGTACTGTAGTTTATACCTTAAAATGATTTTGAAAAGAGCAACACCAGAGTTTCTTGCCCGTTCTTCTCTGGTGAAAACTGCTTTCCGAACTGGCGGTAGAGTTAATATTGACGGAATCTAAATAATGTAAGTATAATATTTTACGGGTTCAAATAAATCATTTCATTTCATAACAAACTCATATAAAAAAAAAATCTGAAAACGAGCTTATTTTTTGGGGGCATAATCCAATCTTACTTCTACTTATAACATAACTCTAACCTTGTAAATAGTGTAAGTTTGTAAAAATGTGTGGTATATGTATAGAATGCTCTGATTTTTTTTTTATGTTTGTAGTTCGTACAAGTAAACGCAACCAACGCTGAACGAATTGAATGTTTAAATAAAAATAAAATAAAATAAAATTCTTTATTTATCACGTAGGCGAACAAAGTTGCACTTATGATACGTCAAAACAAAGAATAAGAATAATTATTATTTCTAAACAACTATTAAAATCACTTATATAACTATGGAGATTTTAAATTAGGGATAAAGTTTATACAAAAGACTACGTACAAAAGTACGAAGTAACCACCTCGGGCTGGCAAGGAGGCGTGAAATACAAGGGTAACGCGTCGCGATCCTCACCGGTGAGGACATGAGCCCTAGCGTAGCTAACCTACCAGCCTTTCACTAGCTACCTAAGTGATGACTACCCGAAGAAGAAAGGCAGAAAGAAACTCCGGGCTTGCTTTTTTGTCATGTCTTGTTCAGTACTTCTTTGGTATTTTTCCAAGTCTTTCTTGTACATAGTCACAATAGTTATATAAGCTAATGCACGCACATCACCGTTAACATGGGATAAGATGAAATCCAATCGACTAAACCTGGAGCGGCATAAAATAAAATTAGCGATAGCAAATAAAAGAGAACATAGATTCATACTTAAATAACGGCGTACAGCGTGCATTCGCCTACATTTACAATCATAGTTTTCAATCATGAGAAAAGAAAAAATAGTGATATTGAACAGGCAAACACAACATGATCGGGTGGTCGTCTTTCAAAAATTACATTTCATTAAGATATGATATGATTATGTCAAATTAGAACTATAGAAATGTCATTATTATAAAAAAAAAAAGCATGTGAGACATGTAACAAAGACATTTTAGGCAGTTAATTTATAAAAAAAATAAAAAATTAATTACTAATGTGTGCTAACATGGTGGGTCATTGTGTGCAGGACAAACTTTCCAAACCGTCTTATCATTAAGGTAATCAGATACAGTATAGTATCCTTTACACATTAATTCACGCTTAACATAACACTTGAATTTTTGTTCGGTCAAATTGGTAACTTCGAAGGGAAGTTTATTATAGAACTTAATGCTATTAACTAAGAAAGATTTATTGGTTTTACAGAGCCTATGATTAGGGACAACCAATTTATTTTTATTTCTGGTATTTAGACTATGCAAGTCACTGTTTTTAATGAAAGTACTTAGGTTTTTACGTACGTACATTATATTCTGAAAAATATATTCGGCCGGCAAAGTCAGTATATTCACCTCCTTAAACATTTGCCTAAGGGAATCATGAGAGCGAAGGTTGTAAATAGCTCTAATCGCTCGTTTCTGCAAGATAAAAATGGTCTGCAGATCTGCAGCAGAGCCCCACAGAAGAATACAATAGAACATAATGCTGTGGAAGTATGCAAAATACACTAGCCTTGCCGTAGCCACGTCAGTTAATTGTCTAATCTTCCTAATAGCAAACACGGCAGAGCTCAGTTTACTAGAAATTTTTGAATATGGGGGCCCCATTGCAATTTACTATCGATTGAAACCCCGAGGAAGACCGTTGAGGGAACTAATTCTAATTTATCCCCATCTAAATCAATATTTAGTTCCTTTTTTATTCAGTAACGAAAATCTGACACATTTCGTTTTTGCGGCATTTAAAAGTAAATTATTAGAAGAGAACCAGTCAGAAATCAAACTAAGTACTTTATGTGGCTCACCGAGATTCTCATCCCTTCTATTTAACTTAAAAATAATCGAAGTGTCGTCAGCGAACAATACTACATCTGCCATATTATCAACCATGTAAGGCAGGTCATTTATGTAAACTAAGAATAGGAATGGACCCAATATGGAACCCTGGGGAACCCCAATTCTAACTGCGGACCCGGCAGAGGAGACGTTGTCGATAAATACTTTTGATTTCGACCTGATAAATATGAAGATATTAGTTTAAGTCCAATTCCTCTAATACCATAATAATGAAGCTTTAAAATGAGGGTTTTGTGATCGACGCAATCGAATGCCTTGGAAAGATCACAAAAGACCCCCAGTGCATCCTGGGATCCCTCCCAAGCATCTAACACAGCTTTGACTAAAGCACGTCCAGCATCTTGCGTGGATCTGCCTTTTGTAAAGCCGAATTGTCTATTATGTAAGATCCCATTTTTATTAAAAACACCAGCATTTGGTTAAGCATTAGTTTTTCAAATACCTTACTTAAGGCTGGTAAAATAGAAATAGGTCTGAAATTAGTGGGGGTGTTAGAACAACCTGCTTTAAAAATTGGTACTACTTTACTAACCTTCATAAGATCAGGAAATATGCCGTCTCTGACGCAGCAGTTAAAGATTTCCGCAAGAATTGGGGCAATGTTGTCTATTACTGACTGCAACGCTTTAACAGATAAACCCCATAGGTCTTCAGTGCTTTTTTATGTTTAAGCTCTTAAATACTTTTATTATATCAGAGTGCGTGACAAACTCAAATTCGAAATTTGGAATCGACAGATCAACATTTTGTTTTAAGAACGACTCAGCTGCCCCTGGTGAGGATGGCAGACATTTTGTCGTTTCAAAAGGTATGTTAGTAAAAAAAATGTTCAAAGTAATTAGCTATTCTATATTTATCTGAAACTAGCTCGTCATTAATGTTCAATAAAATCTTGTCATTAGTTTTATTTTTGCCAGTTTCAGTATTAATAATTTTCCAAGTAGTTTTAATTCTATTATCTGAGTTTTTAATATGACTACTGATATAGGCAGCTTTAGCATACCTACATACACGTTTAAAAATTTGAGAGTATGTTCTCACATAATTATTAAATTCGACATTGGGTGTAAAGGACCTTCTGTCATATAATTCATAGAGAACATCTCTACTACGTCTAATACCGTTTGTTGCCCAAGCACTGAATGATATTTTATTTTTTAGTGGCACTGATTTTACACTACATGTTTTATTAAATATGTTTGTAATACCATTTAATAATGTTTTAAACATATTATTTGGGTTGTCTGAACCGCAAGTCAGCATAGGCAACACCAAATTAAGCCTAGCACTAAATTTCTGTAGATTATATTGGGTTAGGGGTCTAAATTGTACTATGTTCTTACTTCTATTGCTTTCACAATTCAGTTTGACCATTTGACATGTGTGGTCTGGAGCGAACGCCAGCTAATAATTCTTTAGAGTTAATTTTAAAATTTGAAATAACATTATCAATACAGGTAGCTGAAGTTGTAGTTAATCTAGTCGGCTCGAGAAATTGACAGTTTAGATTAAATGATTGAAGTAAATTCAAAAAAAGTCTTTTTATCTGTGCAATCCACTAGCAAATCTATATTAAAGTCCCCACAGACTAAAATGTTATTATTCATTTTAAGTTTTTAAGAATATCCTCCATTTTAGAAATAAATGCCAATATACTTGATGAAGGAGGCCTATATACACACAATATAATATAACCACTGGTCTCTGCACACGCGACCTCACACACTCGTTCTACAGAAAGTTTTACAATATCCTGCCTATCCTTGTGAGAGACACCATCCTTGATGAGGATCATGGTGCCTCCACCTTCTGCTGATATCCTAAAGAACGAGCTGGCGACTCTGTAGCCACTAACACTAAATGCCATTTTATCTGCTTTTAACCATGTCTCCGTAAAACATAAAATATCAATATTATATTTTTCTGCTAATAATTCTATGTCAAGTATTTTGCCAGAGAAACGATTTATATTTTGATGAGTTAATATTAAGTCACTTTTCTCTGTTGTCATAACTAATTGTTTAAATTATTTACTACACTTATATTAGTAATACTACTAAAACATGTAGTAATGGAGGACTTCGTCATAGTACTTATGACTGAGTTAATATTAAATGCCAACAATGTAGCAATCTTAACTTTAACTAATTTTGACAGATACATAGTATCTCTAGTCAATGAAAATCTACAATTGTCTGTAAATTTATTTATGTCAAAAAATAACAGTTTATCACTATAGTGACTTACTAAAAACAGTTTAACACTCAGGTACGAATAGATTGTGACTAACCATGACATTCTTATAGGACGACATACAAATATGAATTGCTCCTAAAGCATCTCATATTACAGTGGCTTCCTGGCGAGCGGCGGGCAGTTAATCGTAATGTTACGGTGCGCGGCACGTGCGTGGGCTAGTACCGCGTGCGTGACGTCACACAGGCCACTCGGACCGCGCGCAACCAAAATAAATGTTCGATCACCGGTGTCGTCACCCGAATGTGAGGTGAGTGCGAGGTGTGAGGTGCTGTGCACGTCAACTCTTTTGTAGGGGGATGCTATATACTTAAACAACCACGAATCGCCCTGATGAACAGCTGAATATATGTGATTTTAATTATTAATGGGTGCATATTAGATACCAAACACTATTTTTAGTCCCCTTTATTAAATGATGTACCCACAGAGCACAATATGTGATAATACGAGATAATAATTTGCTAAGCTTGACCTTACCCAAATTTCATGATATTAGACACAGAACTGATCAAAATAAACCCGTCCGGAAAAAACCCAAATGCCAAGTAAATTTATGGCTTTCCTTACTAATACTCGATATTAAAATAAAAAAGACTAAACTTTTAATAATACAACGTGAAGAGTTGATCCTTAAAACAAATCAAAAGAGTTAATTATTGTTATAAGTTGTACATTTTGTGTTATGCAAATTTGTTCCTATATTCGCAGAATACAGACCATTTTTAACAGGTAGGTCTAGAAATGTTAAGGAGAGGCCTGTGTTCAGTAATGGGCAGAGCTTGATATTATCATTAAACTCGTCAATAATCAGGTGCCATGGAGAAGGAGAGCTCATTACTTTTTACCGTACACACACATTCCCAGACTCCGGGCTGGTACTCAGCACTCAGTAACGCAACAACTCACTGTTATTTCATCCGGCTCAGGAATCGAACCCGAGCGCCTGACACAGCACTTGTAACGCGTACGCATTACAATTACACCACTGTCGAGCTTCAAATTCTCTCAGTGAGAGCACTGTAGCTCTACTAACTCCCATCGACATAATTAAAAGATTTACTCCAATAGAAAAAAAAATGAAGCGACACCAATCTAAAAATCAAACTGAGAAAGCGATAGAAATACCATAAAGTGTGATGCAACGTGACTTTATATCATTTGCATATTTTATGACAGTTGTTAATCTTGTTTTCATCAAACGAATGCGGAGAGCGCGCGTGTCGCGGCCGCATGATCATTGATTTTTGTACCGGATTATTCAATAATTACATTTGTGTCTACATCACCGGTATTATGTATAACCCCCTTAATAATAGACATTTCTTTATCAAAGGACGGAGCATTGCCGTGATAACAAGTCTGTTTTTCAGCTTTGTTTATCTGACGGCTTGCTGTTTGTTCAGCTTTGTTAATCTAACAGACAACTAGACTCAAGTTGTATCTTAATATTAGCCAATCACAACGGCCCTATGTCTACGCACTGCGAAGGCTGCCATACCGTCAGCACCAAGAAACAGACTTGTTATCACAGCAATGCTCCGTCATTAGATAAAATACTTTTATGAATGAGGGGTAAGTATATAGTACCCACCATGACACGCGCTGCAACGTGCCGAGCGACAAGTTGTATGCGTGCTTTATATTGTATCAGTGTTGTTCGGATTATTCAGTGCGTCGCATCACACAGCCCCCACTGCGCCGTGACGCCGGCTCACAAGGAGCGTTTGAACTGATAGATAGAGCAACGTGCGATATTCCATATTTTGCGCATCTCAACGGAGAGGGTCGTTGAGCAGCGAGCAAAACATAGACTATTCTATCAGTACGCCAAGAATGCACATAAATTTAGCTACATACATTATAAAAGATATTGAAAAATTCTCAATCTAGCAGATGACATGCAGAGGTTCCTCTTCGTAAAGAATTAAAAAAGTTACAACAAAAACACAAGGCACATAAAATGTTACCCATCACTTGTTAAATGTCAAGGGAACGCCTAATAATCCACGCGCACACAGTCCGCACGCGGCGATTCTTGGATAATTATTTGTTATATTATTTTAGGATTGGCGCCATAAGAACCTTTGCAGTAAACGTATGTTTCACGCGCGATTTACGAGCGCTCTAAATGCGTGTTAGCGTGCACATTGTTATATAAAGGAGAATGCCCATTTTTGTATGAAAGTTGGGCTACGCTTGCGTCTGTACAAAACCTTCACTAAACTATAGGGAATATATCCTAATTCTTATACAAATTGAAAACAATTCGATATTCGATGGGAGTTCGGAGTAATCAGAATTTATAACGCAGTTATTTTGAGGTTAAGTATGGACTGCAATAATGTACGGCAGAAAGTAACTACGTGCCTAATTAAGTTGAATATTGCAGAACCTACTTGTTATTGCCATAAGCAATTATTGGACATTCTTTTCACCTAGCTTTAATTGCCATCATAAGAAGTTTCTTATGATGGCAATTAACAACCTATCAGTTGATAGGTACTAACATATCTGATAAGACGAAACTCCAAAAAAACTTAAAAAGATAGTATGACGGAATATTAGTTTTTCCACGGAGCATATTATGTTACCTGACCTTTTGTGTACTTATATATTTTTCTGACTTACGACTTATTTTATTACATGGATTACCTAATCTTTAATTCCACCTACCATTATCTCACTCCAATATAGCGTCAACACATATTGTAGAATAAATTCAGATTAGTTTTTATGACCGGCCTATGCCTGACGCCAACCCTCTTTGGAGGATTCCGATCCCAGGCAACTCATGTTAGAAACACCGAGATAAAATGTTGCTTGGCCTGGAAATCGAACCCAGGAACTCACTTCACAGCCTGATTACGCTAATAGTTAATTATCATAGGGAAAGAAAAATAAAACGAGAAATACGAAATCGGATGCATATTTTTATATAGATGTATATTTTTAATAGAGGTATATATTCTTGGCATCCTAAAATAAAAACAAGAATTTGATATAGCTGCAGCACGTTTATATATACTCCTGAAGTGAGTGCATGACTTCTTGCAGCGCTGGTCGGGTCATGTCATGTTGTTTTTGTCTGTGAACCTCTCTTTTAGCTGATCTCCAACAAGCAGCACAAACTCATTCCCGCCTTGAAAGCTAAAATATAATGTAAAAGTTGAGTAAACATGTTCAGATTATTATTATTGTTAAATTGTTTTCTTTAACTTTGGCAAGATTTTTCCCACATTGTGGGTATGTTAATAATAATCTACAAAACATACAAACTGGACAGCTCGTCCAAGAAATATACGTGTCGTTGCTGTGGCACCGCAAAGGTGCAGTTAATACACCGCCGGGATATGCCGCGCCGTCTCTTTTAACTGTCCTGGGTCTAGGTTCTAGACGCCATTGTGTTGCTAACTAAAAGCCTTCCGTCTCAAAGTTCGAAACACACACTATACACGTTGTTTTTTAACAGAGGATTTCTCGACTCAACATTAAAATACATAAGAAAAACACTCCGATCTTGAATAAGATAAATATTATAATATTTTAATGATTTAACATTCAAACAAATCTGAAATGTCAAAATGTCATTAATTTCAGTTGCCAGTGGAATAAAAATCTCTACCCATATATTCATAATTTAAAAATAAAGTCCAGACATGTTTTAGCTGACTTTAGTATTTCTGTCAATGCTAGTACAAGTCGCCATTTGTTTGTTATTAGAACGATTAATATTTTTTCTTTTTTTCCACCTATTTGGAGTTTGGTCATAATTATTAAGTAAAATATATTATTTTATGACAATATATTTGAGATGAATAAATATATTGTTATAAAATAATATACATATATTATAAATTCAAGTACAAGCAAATTTTTTGTACATATTTACTTTTTTATTCCATCTAAGATAGGAATTTGTTATAAATTGGTATCATTTCGCCATATTGGCAGTAAATTATCGGATGTTTCATTTGCAACAATTAAACAACTTTTTTTTCATATATTTAAAACCCCCATTCGCTTATGACTGAAATAAATACAAATAAAGTAATAATTAAAATGATGATTTTTTGTGGATATTTGGTTGAGACGCATGACTGACGCAAAGATAGCCTGGTTTTGGGCATTGTCCTTTATACTATATAGGTACAATTTTTTGAGTGTATCGTGTTGAGTACGCATGTTTAAAGCGTGTTGGAGGCAGGTCGTCAGCGCGTACCGAACACACCATCATCACATACATGTTTTGGATCTAGGTGTGTGCGTGAGGCGCGTCATACGCTCAATAATAAACTGACCTAACTCAAAAAATCAGTAGTTGGTTGGTTATAACGGTTGTGTGTACTTCTAAGATTCTTTCGCCTTTTCAGCGGCAATGTATTGCGGTAAAAGTCAATCACAAGTGATGCTTGCAAATAATACTTGTAGGCAATACAATGAAATATTATATACGATTCTTACTTTAAAAAGCGTACTTTGATTAGCAAATCTTATGTTTAATTATATTGTCAAATTACACATTTGACAACTGGGATTGGTTAATGTAAGGATGATACAGGACATTTGTGACATTGCGTTAAAAAATTAAACAACATACTTGTATTCATCTTTACCTTTGCTAAGACTATGTCAAAAATCATCCAAGGTGAACGAATATTTTCATAAAAAATCGGTTAAACTTTCTGATTTTTTGATAAGTTTGTAGTTTAGTGCAATTATGCCGTGTGCGTGAGTGTATTTCTGACTGAAAGAGTGATGTAGCCTGTGCGACGAATTCGCTTAAATAGTTATAAGTAGTGCTAATATAGCTTGAGTATTGATATATATATATATATATATATATATATATATATATATATATATATATATATATATATATATATATATATATATGATTACTCAAGCTATATTAGCACTACTATTTATATATAGTAGTGTAGTACTATTTATATATAGTTGTTCGTTACATATGTTACATTACATATATAGTACGTACAGTACATATATAACATCTACGGTTCGAGTAACTTCTCGCAGAGTGTTATTTTCTAGAAGATAAGTATGTGGTTTCATATAGTAATGCGATGTCAAATGATCTTGTTTAAATATAAACAAGTGATCATTTTTTACCATTAGACCTAGTAAAAACGAACTCCTATGTTTGCAATAGAATTTGGTCATAGTGGGGTTTACCAATATTAGTTTTGTGAGTGAAACAAAGCGTTTATTTCCCAATAATTTATTTTAATAGATACTTAGTCAAGCTCTTATGGTGCATCGAAGAACTTTTTCGACAACTAAAACTATTGTAACCTCATTGTGTACATAAAGGCAAATGCAAATAAGTGTTCATTTAAATATTATTTATTTTTGGCACTCGCCGACCCCTTCGGCTCACTTCGCATATCAGTATTTCCAGTTCCAACTTAGTCCAACGAACCTCCCGATAGTTCTGACAACATACATAATGTGGGTTAATTGCTGTTGACATTAACCACAACCTTAAAGTAAAACAATATTTAGAGAGTGGATGGTGGCAGAAGCTCAAAATGTGAATAGCTCAAAAGCTTAGATCTGAATCGGCCATATTTCGAGCTTTCACAGTAACATTATAAACAATCTCTATCGACCGTGCTAGGCAGCGCGTGCGCCTGCCGGTTCTCGTTGAACCACGTTCTCTCGGTCCAGAATGGGGTACGAGGGGGCTGTGAGGACTCCGCAAGTGTTAGACTCGGCGGCCACTTTGACGTATCCCTCTTCGCCCCAGCGCTCTGACCACGAGTTCTTCAGTATGAAATAGGGCGCGCCGTTCTTCTCCCCCCAGCCCACTGCCAGCACCGCGTGGTTCAGCTTCCGGAGCCGCTTACCGCTGCAATCAGAACGTGGTCAGTTTAATGACATGAAGGGTGCCGGGACACACTCATTCATGTGTCGCGGAGAAGTCACTGACCAGCGGTTGTCCTCCAGCACGCCGTCCTTGTAGAAGATGAAGCTCTTGGCCTTCCCGTCGACGATGACGACGGCGGGCGCGTGTTGGCGCACGGCCGCCTTCAGCGCACGCACGCTGAACTGCGTCACGTTCACGTGCCCGCTGATGTACGTCGCTGGTGAGTACGCGCCGTCCAGGCACGACGCGGTTTGCTGCAACACCGTTGTCATTATATCATTACGGCTTTAATTATGCTTTGATCTATTTAGTTCAATTTTACAAAATAAAGTACATATCGATACACCGAACACCTGTAGTATTAAATATTAGAACAAAATAAGTCATGGTATCTGTGAACTTACTCGCGCTACGTATGGAACATAGCTCTTATGTTCATTTAAACCACGCTGCTGTATGTAGTCATAAGCGGCCCTCGGCCAGGTGCCGTTACATCCGCGCCCGCCGAACCTAAAGACAGAGCACGCGGTATGAACGTGTGTGACTGAGTGAATTTAAAAATGACATGTAACGTGCCGCCACAAGCGCAGCGGCGAGTACTCACCGGCCGGCGCAGTCCACCAGCTGTTGCTCGCTGAGCCGCGTCAGACGTCCCGTGCGCACGAAGAGCGCGCCCTCCACGGCGCCCGTCACGGCGAACGCCCAGCATGAGGCGCACGTCGTGCCTTGGACTGCAACACAACGTGCAATATCAATATGAGCACTTTTGCGACGACCCCAGCGCACCACTACCTACTCGTATACACTTACAGCGCACTTCGGTGACGCCGCCTTTCTTGCGCCAGTCGAATTCCTGTGGCAGTAGCTCGGTGTCGCGACGCGTTCGCACATTGCCCGTGGCACCGTTCGCCAGCTCGTCCGTCACTCCGGTGGTGTCGACGCCGTATAGACTCTCTAACTCCGTGTCAAGTCGGTCGCCGAGGAAGTTGTTACCCAGAAGCGCGGTACTGCCCATGCGGTTACCGGCGTCTATGAAGCGCAAGTGCTGAATGAGCAGTGCCTTGCGCACCGCTTGCTCGGTATCGCCCGCGTAGGCGCGGTCGTACTGCTCCTGGAAACTGCGACATAGCACTTGTGATATGTGACACAGTACTGCACTGCGGTGACGCTACACGTGCGGGTGAGATGGACGCGGTGACACGCACCTGTCAAACAGGCCGTTGTATCTGGGGTCGCGGTACTCCAGGGTGAACTCCCGCAGCGGCTCCACCAGCTCCCACTGCTCGGTCAGCTCGGTCTCCTCGCACACCTCCTCTGGGGATGGAGCGGGTTAGGTCAGTGGATATAATATGAGCGATGTGCTCTCAGTGCCAGTCGCAGTGATACCTGTGTCGAGGCGCAGGAGCGCGGGCTCGTGCTCGCCGAGCCGCACCTCCGTGTAGCGATGCTCGTACCCCTCGCAGTCGGCGCCTAGCACGGAGCTGTCCACTGACACGGTGTACCTGCACCCGAGACAACAGACGCCTTAATGTGAAGGCAGACCATAACGTAAGTAATAAACCAATAAAAATCTATTTGATAAATATTGTCGCCCACTATTCTTTCTTCTGGAGCAGTTTTATATTTTTTGGTTACACCAGTCAAACACCCTATTATGTCATTCCAATAAAATTTTTCTCTGTGTCAACGATAGTAGAAAGGCATCCTGGCAACGGCCCTAGGACGCCCAAGAATCTAGTATAATTTAAAGAACAATAAGTTTTACATAACCCTTTGTGTCCTCCGTAATAAAAAAAAATGCACTACTAACTATAAGTTTACTAATATAATGTCACCGTGTAGAACATTCCCACTGGCCGCGCTCAGGTGCGTCTGAGAATGCAATAAGAGCTAAAGGATAGAGGGCTCACTTGAGAGGCAGCGCGGTATCGTTGTCAGCGGCTCGCTGCAGCTCGAGCTCGTGTCGGAAGGTGAGCGCCTCCCCCCGCACTCCGCCGAGCTCGCCGCCGCGCCCCGCCACCGTGTGCCGCCAGCGCTCCACGCGCCCGCCGGCCGTCTCCACGTACCCTGGGTATAATAATATTACCGTTGAATACTCACAGTACTACATTAAAACTATCTACTCAGCAGCTCGCATGTAGTTCTAGTTCTCACTGACCGGCGAAGGAGAAGAGCCCCAGGTGCGGCAGCGCGGGCGGCGCGCGGTCCATGAGCGAGGCGCGGCGCGGCGCGGTCACGGCGCAGCGAACCACGTGCCGCTCGCCCGTGCGGTCCATGCTCACACGCACGCCGCGCATGCTGCCGTCCGCACCCACCAGCCGGTACGTGGAGGTGCCGCCGTCGAAGTAGTCCACACGAGCGGCACCGCTCTGCGAGTCCCACCTGGACTCATACGCATGTAACAAAACTATTTGAAGACAATAATCATGTACGACACCAATGATTCCACTCAATCAGGTTGTGCCTACTATCGCTCGGAATACCAATACAAAATAAGAACTAACTGCCAACTCTCACCACGCGATGTAAGATTCCGTGTAGCCGGCGCGCGGCACGGTCAGTTCGCCGCGGAGCATGAGCGACCGATCGAACCGCGGCCGTGGAGGCTCGGCGAGGGTGGTCGTCTTGGCTCCTTGGTCGCTGCGTAGAGGTCGGGTGGGTGCCGAGCCGGCCGGTGGGGTAGGACGTCGGACTTTATCCTCTTCCTCGTTCTCATCGTGCGAGATCACCATCGGTGGCAGGTGCGGGTCAGTCGGGAGTTGTACGCGGAACAGCTCCACAAGCCATTGCGGCGACCCTGCGAAGTACACCAGCCTAATGAACTTGGTACGTTCTACTAGGGTACGCGATACTTGAAAAAAAAAACAAAATCAAAATCTTCCTAAGTCTATATACTGTACACTAACCAGCGGGGACGAGAAGCAGTTGGTTTGACGGCTTTCGGACGCCGTTGTTTTGCGGTGCAGTGGGTCTGAGGACGGTAGAGATGTCCATTGAGACGGGAATCGGGGCAGTGGCAGGTGCGGAATTGGGTGCAGAGGTAAGAGCGGCTGGCAGCACGACGTCTTTTCTTAGCTGGTAGTGCTCCCGCTGCGGGGCGGGGCGGACACGCTGCCGAGATTTCAGCTGCCATCGACCGCTCGGCTTAGTCGTCTCAGGAACCGCACTTGCGCGTGTCTGCGACGAGCATTCTACACACAGACACGACGCGACAATGACTACAAGACATATTGTAATGCCGATATCTCATGGAGACTCGATTACAAAGGACACACGATGGGTCTTGGTCATCATCTGATGGAGTACTGACCTGCGGGAGCGCGTGGAGCGGAGACGGGGACCGGCACTGGCACCAGTAGTACCGGCATGGATAACGGCTTCTGGTCAGAGCCAGCACCTGCAACATGTCATGAGATCAGAGAACCGATCGCAGTGGGGCGACGCGCGGAGGCGACACGCGTCACTTACCGAGCGGCAACACGACGGGTACAGGGCGTGGGAACCAGCTCGTCGCATCTCCTTCCGCAGTTGTCGCTTCTCCCCCACCTATGTATTCTGTAGATGATACATATTCGAGTTACTAGAAGCGATGCGTCAACGGCTTTACACACTGTTTATGAGCGTTGTAAACGACACTCACCGGATATGAGGTTGAACCACGCGTCAGCGGTGGTGGCGCGAACTGCGCGACGCGTGGCGTCCGGTGCAGGGGCTGCTGGAGGCGCGAGTGCCGGATCCAGGGCGCGCAGGGTGACAATCTCGTTCGGCGCCGCGGACGCTGCGCCTGCGCATCACGCATTCAGTTTTTAATCGTTGTCAGTCGCCAAGGCTTATGTATTTTATTAGTTCCTTGATATGTGATCTAAAGTATCAGATGTGAAAAGATGACAAGTATTTATCAGTAATGATTTACAAATAGCCGGACACTTACCATAGGACCACCATGACTTTTCATTTAGTTATAAAAAATCGTTTTGTCTACAACACGTCAGAGCTGACTCGACCGGGGAGTTAGTTACTATCGTTTCATAAAAACCCAATATGGAGCACAGACGCGAGGTAAGTAGTTTTTCGCTTATCCTATCGTTATATCCGTGTCCTACAGTTAAGTTTGCACGACACTTACGCACATTTTGGCTGGGCCGGTGTATATAAGCTGTGGTTGCGTATTTTGCCGCCCTGCTATGTAACAACAGAGACACACGCGGCCATGCACCGCGCCCGCGCGCCACCCACGCCGCCCGCGGGCGCGACCGTGACCTCTGACGAGCGCGCATCTTCAGTCTTGCTCGCGAAGGTTCTAACATTTTTGGCGAGGTCGGCGGTAAACATTTTATTGATTCTATTTCCTCTACATATTAAGTATACATTATTCTCTCACCGAAAGTTATTGCTATTCTCAAGAATTGTTTGAAATATATAATCACTTTCTTCTTGGTATCAAAGTATAATTATGTATTGGATTCTAAGCAGGAACGCGTAAAGTATATTAAGCTTATTGATATGGTTGTTGATGACTTAATTTCTTCTATGGAAATTTTATTGCCTAGTAAATAAAAGTACTCGTATTTATCAATAGAAACGAGAGTAAATGTATATGTGGAAATATTATGTTGGCCCATTGACAGTTTCCTGCATAACTCTGTCACTGTATTATGTTTTTCAAATAAGCATCTGGTAGTAGACCTTGGTATGACTATTAAAACTAAATGGTAATGGCCCTAAGGAGTGACTAGCGTTAAGACTGAAAGCTAAGACGAGCGACACGACGCGACGCGCCGCCAAAGCACTTAGAGGCCGCTATAAGTCGCCATAAAGCGCCCCCGTCACACCATCAAATTTTGTTAACAGCAATTTATAACGCCGCGCGCATTGCCCAATTATGTATATTAAATAACTTGTTGGCAGATATCTATGCCACAGTGTTAATTTACATATTATACAAACAAGTAAATCAATCACATTTGGCAGCACGGCGGGCAACTCTCCGGCGGCGCACATATTAAACACTAGGCAAGCTCGCACTACGGGATGCTTCTCCTGCGTGAAGAGAGAGATTGCGGGGTGTGGGCTGGCATGCCGGAACTAGGCTTGAAGCAGCAGCACTGCGTGAACTTCCAGTCCACTGGGACGGCTGACGTGGTACAGCCTCCTCTGCTGTGTCTCACTGGTATGTACGGTACGCGTGGTATCACGCTGCGCAATAGTCACCTCGCCGCGGGAAACATTACAGACGCGACAGAGTATTAGCACCTGACCGGCCGCTGCGACACTTACCGAGCAGCACGGCGAGTGCGAGCGCGAGTGTGGCGGCCATACTGCTACGAGTCTCGCGGCGCGGCGAAGTGCGTCCTCGATGGAGGTCCACTGACGACTCCTGGCCGACACCACGAGACCGCCGAAGACATTGGGCAGCACGCGGCCCCGCCCGCGCGCCCGCCGCACCTTCATACCGCCCCGCACCGCACCGGCCCGTATACCTCTACCGTGGACATATGTAAGTGGATGAGTAAGGCTTACCACACTCAACATAAGTACAAGATGTGCCTTCCACAATCGCCCAGTTTAAATATAAAATGGTTTACATCATGAAGTTACATAATGTGTATGTGTGTGTGCGTGTGTTAAATGTATTATGGTGTTGCTATGGTGTGCTATGATCGTATCAGTCGCGAAGAACACAATATTATGTACATTAATGTAGTTTGGTGATGTCTAGTTTAATACGTAGGTAGGATCTATCCACAATCTAGACCCGCGGCGTACCATTTCTTATTCGTTTTTAGTTTTGGCTACTTCGCCCTACGCTCACTCATCCCAGTTAATACAAATGTTTTATACATTTTCCTTCTAAGCTTAATAAAATTATATTATACTTGTTTGCAAACTCTACTCTGGTAACAGCTTCGTAAATAAATCAAATGAGATCTAACTTCTTCTAAGTTCTTTTAAAACATTACTTAAATCATAGATCTGAATGCTCTTAGTAATTAATTAAATTGATTATACAAATACGTGGTTTCAAATTACCTAAGCGTTTGGTTGCAGTAATTATGATTCGAGAATAAACAAATATAAGTATTAGCAGTCCTTTATAGTAATAATAATGGTACCAGTACTGAGCCTACTCTACTACTGATACGGTTCTAGACCTTAGTACACCACGCTGGCCTCATGGGGGTTGGCAGACTTCACACCCCTGCAAGATATGTTTTGATTTCCCACGTGGGGCGCCACTGCGGTGTCGGTAGCAGCCGTAGCTAGCAGGCAGATATTACAGATAAAGGCAGGGTTACTATCGGGGTGCGAGCTTTATCACCTAAAACATCTCCGCGTTACACTCAGTAAGTACTGTTTCTTTTTTATTGTAGCGTTTTCGGACAATTACAAATTTTGGTATTTATCGCTATAATAATATTTATATTATAAATATGCTAAAAATCGAATATTTAAACATTATTATAATAATAACAAATATTATTGTAAGGGTATTTGTAACACTTTTAGCTATAAAAAACAACAGCGTTTGACATACCGAATCCCTAATCGTTGATATCTCATGCTCTCCCAGTGGCCGTGCTGAGTCGAGGTTCGTAACCCGTTAGTGGGTTGCCTTCAGCATGGTCGCTTAATATTTCAAGGGTTCGGAGCGTCTATAGTGCTCACCCAAAAGCCTGCTGTATATAGCAATAAACTTGATTGGCATCAAGAAAAGTTTTTGCATAAACTGCTAATTATGCCGATGCTTCATATTTTTTTTAATTTTTAAATGCATATTGTCTTAATGTCTTCAGAAATGATAAACAGTGTCCTAAGAAAGTTTATATTATCCTGGGATAAAAAGTAGCTTCCTCTGAGTGAGAAAAAATCAATATCAATTTAGAAGTTCCTGAGATTGGCGCGATCAAACAAACAATCAAACTCTTCAGCTTTATATAATAGTATAGATATGAATTCGCAAATACCTAATCATTGATCTATTTTTAATTGAAGCCCGTAATAAGCGTTTTTAAGAGCTAACCACTAGTCACACACACAGTCGAATGGCTACGCCATTGACGAGTTTAAAATTATGTACTCTCACTTGTGCCTGCTTAACTAGCATAATGTAGATAGGACCCACCGTGCCACGCGCTGCAACGGGCCGAGCAACAAGTTATATGTTTGCAACATTGTATGAGTATTGTTCAGATAATTCAGTGCGTCGCATCACACAGCCCCCGCCGTGACGTCGGCTCACAAGGAACGTTTAAAATGATGCTATAGCGATATTACTTAATTTTGCGCATTTCGTCGGAAAGGAGACGCGTCTTCTTCTTTTATATCATGGCTGCCACGGTTTGTTTATCGGTGATATTGCCAATGTATAGTAATAATAGCAGACATGAAACAAAAAGAGACTAATAAATCAGTACATAATCAAAAAAACTTCATCTTGAATTCGCCGTATCTTTATATATTATCAATTTTCGAAAAGAGATTAATTTAGCTACGTTGTGTCTAAATGACATTGAAAAATCTTTCCCGTGGCAGATGATAAGCACAGATTCCAGTTTGTTAAGATCTAAGACAGAGGAAAAAAAAACAACAAAAACATAAATGACACAAAATGTTTGCTATCACTTATTAAATGTCAAGGTAACGCTAAACATACGGCGTTCTCGCTAGGGATTGCAATTCGAAAAACCGGATCCGGCGGATTTTGAAGTCTACTGGATCCGACGACAATAGCGGCATCCGGACACCGGATACGGAATTTGAAATTCTTTAGCAAGGCGAAACCCTCAATAATTCAAAACAAGTACTTACAAAAGTATGTCTTGGAATACACAATTTAGCATAATATGCGCGTATTTGATAGGTCGAAAGTCGTCCTTTTTTACATAATGTAACAGTTACGAAAAGGCGCTCATTCAATTAAACTTTCAGACCTTTTTTTCTTACACCATAACCCTGGCACATGGGCCCATATTTTTTTTTTTTTTATCTAAGAAATCTATTTATATCAATCTATATTCTATACAAATATTATGACCCAAAAAATTGTATGATTTAAATGCGTTAATGTGTATTTACTTATTTATTATTTATACATATAATGTTATAACACCATAACAGTTACAATTCTAATGCGATGTTATACAGACAAAGAAGTTAAATGTTAATTATTAATCTTAACAATTGGTTTCAATACATCTACGAGCCATTTCTGTAAATTCCTGCAGGTTGCATATAGATATATCCAAGCTCTGGGATTTAATATTGAGCAATCGTATGGCCCGTGACCCAGGCGCAAACCTCAGTACATTTGGCGGTGGAACAGAGGTAGGTGGCACCGAGTGCAGGGATGGACGGCAGTGTGTTGTTGGCCTCACGCTGCCGTAGACGCCGAGGGCGTCCTTCGGTGCGCGGGGGCTTCTGAGCCCCCCCCCCATAGGAGACGGGCCGCAAGGCGGCACCGCGCAGGGGCGGTTGCGGTCGCAGACTAGACACTCAACGTCAGAGGAAGCCCGCAGCCGTCCCTAATGCGCCGAAGAGGGCCACCGCGGAGTTTTAGTTGGTATGCCATGCGTTGTACATAGGTTAGGGACTCGGCCCGGCGGTCGCCCGAAGGTCTACATCAATTCCGGGCGGCGCAACGTCGGGTCGTAAGGCACGGTGACCCCAACATAACCGCTCAGTCGCCCCCCGCGAAGGCTGGGCGGTAGTAATAAGGTACTTTCTCAGCGAAAACAAAAAAAAAAAAAAAAAAAAAGGTGGCACCGAGTGCTGACGCGGCCGCTCGGCGCGCACACCTGTAGCGCGTCCGGCCGGTGTACCCACCCGCGCCGACTACGAACATTACTTTAAAAAGCCTAACATCCCTCCTTATTTCCGTCCTGCTGTAACCAACCATACCTATCACGAACAGGCTTGGGTATGTACATCGAATGGTAATAAGGGTATTCACCATATTGCTTATGATATAGAAAGCGAGTGACTTTATTATGTATTTTTTCTACCGTGAGTATATTTTGTTTCATGAGTATTCCATATGAGTCTCAAAATAACTCCTAGTTTTCGAAAAGCTTTCTGACAAATGTCAATAAGTTCTGATGATATATAATGACAATCCTTTTACTGGCAGGCAGATACATTATACCAAGTGCTATTAGGTATAGGGTTTCAAAGGTTTCCGTTGAAGATGTTTTTTAAGTAAAGTAAGTAAATTAAACGAAAAACACGCTAAACTGAGCAGTTTGGATGAATGACACTCTGTTAGACCTTGCTCCGATATAGCATAATATAGACAGTAGACTAGTATTTTTATCGCAAGTAAGTGTTCCAAGTCGTTGGATTGCAAGCAACACCTAGTTAGTAACATAAAACATAACAATTACCCATATTTTACCCAGTTATCAATTTTGAAGTATTACTGATTCATACCTACGTAAACCTTCATTAATTTAATAATGAATGGATTTATATAAAGTTGATTTAATAGAAAATGTAAATTTGGTTTACGAACTTTGCACAGTTACGTAATCATCTTATAAATTAATTGTAGATACTGGAATAAATATTTAAAATAGTGTGATACCAATCCGACCGGATCGACAGAAATACCACCAAATCCGGACAGATTAATAATCGTGGCGGATTGCAATCGGCAATCCCTAGTGCTCGCAATCCGCACGTGGCGAGTCGACGGTTGGGTAGTGTTATATAATATTATTGTTAATATACTCATTGGAAGGTGGAAGATGAGATGAATAACTATACGAATGCTGAGTATATACTGAATATTTTACTTTAGTCAAATGCTTAAATAATAAATACAACGAACAATTCAAAGATTACACACTATTGGTGTGTAGAGGGAAATCACACCATAATCCAAAAATAAAAAAGTAATATCGGATAACTTATTTTTTACCTCGTTTTATGATTACATAGGTATTATTTCATAATAATTATATTATAATTTATAATTGTTAAGTACAATATTCTTTATAGTACATACATTAATACAGATTAACACTTAGGATACTTAATACAATTTTCATACGATTTTTGTGTACTATTATATCAACATTTTTATTTTCATAATTTCATATTATACTTACTTAGACCGAGAACAAGTGCTTTTTAATTTGTAACTGTTTCAAGTTTTTTCGTATTTTTTTCGAACAACGTTAATTTTGCATGGATCAAGCTCAATACTATCACCGAAAACAATATGTCGCAAATACAATATCTGTTATTTTTAGAAAACCATTTTTTTCTGGATTTACTTAATTTTTATTATTTAACGTATTTATAAACGATATATTCAATATATTTAAATATTGTAAGCCTTACGTGTTTGCTGATGACTTGAAGTTCATACGGCAATACGTACGGAATCAGAGATGAAATTTTTACAAAAAGATGTAGATAACCTGAGCCAATGGTGTGCAGAAAACAAAATGTTTTTAATTGTAATAAATGCCACCATAGTAAATTTCTCCGAAAGCGGAAAATAATTCGAAGCACCTATTGCATTCAGTGAAATAGTCTCACTGAAGTAATCACTGGTAGATAGGTCTCTCATATGTCCGCTGAGTAGAGGGTAGGTACCACCGCAATGTTTACTTCTGTGGCCAAGCCTCAATATGAAGTCACTGTTGTGTTCCGATTTGAAGGACATTGTAGCCAGTGTAACTACTGGACATCATAAGACTTAAAATCTCATTGTCACAGAATGGCGAGCGCAATACCAAACAATACTTTGTAATTCACGGTGTTGGATGGTGTTTCTGCTATTTATGGGCGGTCGTCTCGCGTACCAGTCGAACAGCAAGCTCGTCTCGTCATTCAAAGCAAAAAAAAATACCATTCGAGACTTGGATATTCAACTAGACAGTGAATTAAAAGAAGTCAAAGGAATTTAAATACCCTGATACGATACTATACTATACAACGATCATTATATTGTACTACAACAGTTTTGTATGGAACAGGCTTGAATATTGCAGCATCGTTTGGAACCCGACTTACCAAATCCATATTATGAGAATAGAGACAGAGTACAAAAGACTTTCAACGCCTATCCTTCCAAAAATCATCGTAAGATCAGTCAGATCATACAAAAAAGGACTTGAACACTTTGGGGTTGCTTTACAAACTCGTACCATCGCAGACCTAAAATTCCTCTATAAATTTCTCAATAGCCACATCATCTGCCCGACCTGCTTTATAAGATAAATATCAATATCCCCCGCAGAATCCCCCGTCACCCAACCCAAATACTCAAAGCTCCTCGCTATCGAACCAATTTAGGAAAACATTCGTCACTTGTCAGTTTGATCACAGAATATAATGACATAGCGACTGTTTCGGAAGACATCGATATCTTTAGCAATACCATGTCTATATTCAAGTCTATTGCTGGATCACTTTCAAGACAACTATGCAAAATGATATTACCTTAAGTATTTATTTCTTAATAAAATTGTATATTATTAGTATTAGTGTTTAATTGTTGTGTTTATGTTAAGTGTATATACATGAATAATTATAACACAACATAAGTAACACAATAATAACCTTTAAAATTCTTAATTTATTTAATATCTATAAATGTTGATGAACTTCCATTGATTTTTTTTCCACATTGGTTCTCCTTTACAACGCCGATGTGTATTTCATGATATGTAATTCGGTTATACTGTAAGTTATGATGCATGCTGAAGTTTACTATAAGTAAAGAATCACAGCTATCTTCTACCGTAATAACTAATACTGCAATATGTGAAAATGTTTTCGGCGGGATAAATAGCAGTCACTTACTATGGTTTAACTATTTATTTAAAAGTCAATCGGTAGAACAATCAAGGGCACTTTACAAATAGAACTTAAAATAATTGGCCAGCTTAAAGTAAAAAGATCAAGTCGTTTCCGAAACAATCCCTTCCCGTACCGTAGCGTGGCTCGGACTGGCGGCCAATGTTGCCAGGGCCCTTAAGTCGTAAGTTACATTTCGTTTCCTGAAATGTTACATTTTTGCTGCAAAAGTTACATTATTGTTTTTTTTTTTAATTTACGCGTGTTTGGGCAAGCATTTCTGTAGCTACGAAACCGCGGGGACTCGCGAAGTAGGAAATGTGCGCGCGCACACACAAAGCAAAAATCAAGTTTTAATATATGCAAGATTCGTTTCATTTTGTCATGGCGAGCCATCTCTAAGTGTGATATGAAGTGTTTTAGGTGCGTTTAATTTGGATGCGTTGAATAGAAATGCGTTCGTAAACTGTTTACAATAAAAAATTGTATTACAAATCTCGTTGTTCTCAAAAGTTACGAAAATTGCCTTAAATATAAAAATTACTTAGATGTTACGCGAGGGGGTCAAAAGTAACGAAAAATGTAATAAATGTAACCTTCTGGCAACACTGCTGGCGGCCCGCCGGGCATCCCGGGGGTCGCGGTACGTGCGCGGGAGGGGAGTGCGCGTTCCAATGATTAAAGAGTATAGAGGATGAGTGATATGGTCACGTGACATGCGGCACATTTAATGCATAAAATGGCGCCGACTCCGCCCCTTACAATAGTGATATGCTAGTACCGAACATTTTGTATCGACATCGAAGAATTAAAAGAGAGACTAACAAGCCCAAAAAAGATCAAATACGAAAAGGGTTAGGTTCTACCATAATATAAATATAACAAACCATAATATAAACAAACAAACTGAAACTGATTTAGAAGTAACAATTGTTAAAGAAAGCAGTACCTGTTGTGACAAACAACCAGTTGTGTTTGATCTATATTTGTATGTTGCACTATTCCTTGCTAAAAATGTAAGTTACAGATTAAGATATTTACTTAATACATGATAAATGGAATAAGATAGCGTAGTCAGCAATTATTTGGTTGGTTTTATTTTATTTTATTATTATGCTCTTTGATCGAGAAACATAACTATGTTTCCAGCAAACTAAAAATCAATGGGCGTAAAGATGGTGGTTAAGATAATCAATTATAATAATTATTTGCAATAACAACAATATGATTATGTATCTATTTCCGTGCATGCAAAGGTTGCTCGAAACATAAGACCGCCAATTGTAAAAATATATCTTACATTTCATCTTTATGTTGTTTCTTTTATATTTATCTATTCTTTTATGTAACAATTCTAATTTTATTCATAACAATATATTAAAGTAATATTACTATTAGGTGAAGTATAATAATCATTAGGTACTATTTTACTTATCGGGAATATTGTTGGAAAACAGTTATCTTTTACTCGCGTTAATTAAACGTGTGTTTTAAGCATTTCTTCTCCAAGTGTAAAGAACGAATATATGTATTTGGTGTAGGATTCCAATCACGTCGCCCAATATTCTCAATTCATTTTGCCTTGGGTTTTAAATTTTTTGGTAATCTAAAAAAATATTCTAATTTCACTTAGTTTGTCGTTCTAGATAATACAATATTGATGTGTGCTCTAACATTCTTTTAAGGCGATACCTCAAGGTCCATTTTCATACATTTTGTTTCGGCTTTAATCTGGGTAACTAAACAAGTATTGGCAAGTAAAGAATTTAAATTCACGTCATATTAAATTTTAAAGGCCGAAATATCCATGATTATTAATTATTTTTACGTTTTTCTTTCAACTGCGAGAACTAATCACTAACTAGACGTGAATTTAAATTCTTTACTTGCCAATACTTGTTTAGTTACCCAGATTAAAGGCGAAACAAAATGTATGAAAATGGACCTTGAGGTATCGCCTTAAAGACAAAAACCGTAACTAATAAACGGGCGTCTGTTAAAATATCGATATCAATAATTTCTAAACAAATCTACCCATCCCTAAGCTCGTGTGTAAATAAACATAATGATTTTAATGGATATAAATCACGCCTAAAAGGGTTCAAAGCTTATCAAGCAAGATCCACATATAATTTTAATTGATAAAAACACATCCAAAAAGTAAATATACAAAGATATTTACTAATTTTCGGTAAAAACAGTTACTAACCTATGAAAAGATATTTCGGGGTCTTTCTTGCGTGAATTCGATTTGCATCCTTTTACACAACACTGAGTCATTTTCGAAACTTATCAAATACACTAATAAACACACTGAACAATTGAGAATATGATTATATTACTTTAAATTCAATATTTATGAAGATTTGTTTACATCGTCTGACACTACATGTACTTGCTGACTGGGCTGCAATAAATGGCTTTTCTGCCGCAAGGCGTTCCCAGTGTGTTGAAGTCAACGAAATAGTGCCATATTCGAAGAAAGCAATTATTTTTGTCTTTTTTTGTTGCGTTCCAAATAAGCTTTGAGTAAAAGAGATAGACATATATATTGACAATTCTGCGTCGATTTCCCTAACATAAATATAACTTATTCATATAGCTAACTTTTGAGGCCTGTCCTCTTTATATTTAGTCATTGGCGCGTTCCCGTAGCGGTGGCGTGATGTGATGGCGTGAGTTTCACCCCCGCGCCCCGCTGGAATACATCGCGCTTAGGTGTACCGAGAAGGTACTCTACGGAGGCGCACGTAAGCCCTCAGTAACAAAAAAAAAAAAACTATTCTTACTCGTTTAACGACATCCAATAAATTTAGCTCGGGTGTATTTAATGACTTCTGGAATATCAATGTAAATAAAACATTTATCATATGTGAAACCATTCATGGCCATATTTAGTTTCCATTTTCTGGGCATTTTCCTTATTGGTGACTGGTACGGAAGTGACATAAATGTTGTCGCGAAAGATCGCGAAATCATTGAAAGGCTGGCAACACCAAAGTGAGTATGTGCCTATATTTACGCAGATATTGTATCTTTCACCAAATATAAGTAGGTATATTATGTTATGAATATTGTCCATAAATAGAATACTATATCATCTATGTATGTTAAGTGAGTTTTGCACACTTTTCTGTTGAGAGTACCGCGTACAGAATATATTATCTTGCATGAGTGAGTGAGTGGTTTACTGTAGTACCAACATTCCCTGACTATAAAGTTACAATATGGCCGAAAGTACAAATGCGCGCCATTTAAGTAGAACTTTTAAAGTTGTGTTTAAACTAAAGATCTAAACATATAAAGGTGAGTAGGTTTTGTGTTACCTTTCTATTCGTACACGTGAGTTAACTTTGTTTCATTTTCTACACACACACGTGAGTTGGTTTTTATTTTACTTTGATTTACACACCGCCGAATATAGCACGTATAACTTATAACATTATAATTTATTTGTCTTACGGTGAATGATCATTTACTTACGTTAATTTGTCTGTATACAGAATTTACCATGTAATCTAGACATCTACCCGCGGTGAGCGTGTTAATACTTCCAAATGGAGAAATTACTTATAACCAATTTGAAGGGTGTTTATACTTACATTTACACTTTGAGACGCTGCGGCGTTCCAGACTGATAGCAAAGACTTCCATAGTTTAACTTAGTGGAAATCCTAACAGCATGCCCAATAAGGCTTATGGCTTGTAACCTACCTAAATGAATATCTCGCCGTATGTTCTCGTCTGGAGAGATTCCGTGTGGTTGGGAGCTTACAGCCGCAACCTCTGATGTCTAGTGTTCTGAGCGATCTCGTATGGAGGTGAATGCATGACCACAAAGCGGTGATCCTTGATTCATCCGGCTGGAGGCGACTAGCAATCGCCCGGTACTTCCCTCGTAGAGTGGGGGAGGATCCGATTTAATTGTGCTTTAATATTAGTAACATAACTTAGAGATGATGCCGAAAAGGCTCTATAACAATTACGAATTTGTTTATGCACTTGCTTATTGTACCAAATCAAAATCTGGAACGTCGCGTTACCCTTTTACTATTTTTAGCACCCTTAGGACTAATATAAAGCTTTGGCTCTAACTTATATTCACGAGATTGAACTTGTACTAAATTATTATTCTAATCTTGACAAGATAACCATCCAGTATCAGTTCTATAAGTCTTGGTAGCCTACTTACTGGCATTGCGACAGCAATGTCATAGATTCATTTATAATTAACAGGAGCGGTCTCTCTGACGTGACACGATAACAAATTTGCCGCCATCTAGGAATGTTGTCTTGGAAGACAACAGTCCGTATAACACAGAACATTACAAGGTATGTCATGATGCTGTTATCTTTCGTTTCCTTCCGACATATGATCAACTTATTAAAAAAACCCTTACTCATAAATGCGAAGCAGATTTAGACATAGTTGATTTTGTTCTCATATCAAGAGATAAACGGCACTTACACACATTGAACATATCTATTTTTATATTTTTATTAGGTGCGACATCATCGCACGTGATATTTTACCTTTTCGCCACTAAACCCCCAAACGGGCGAAAACAAATGTAAAAAAAAAAGAATGCCAACATTTTTATTTTAGTTACTTAATATTGATTATTTTCAGTTAATAATCACAAATTATTATAATGTAGTGTACATAAAAATAACAAAAATAAGAGAAAATATTTTCCTGTCTCACTCTATATATTGTTAAACGCTCTTTTTACAGTAAACATTATATTAGCAAAATAATTACAGAATACAATTTTAGACATTTTTTTGACAACGTCCAACCAAAGAGAATAATAATAGAATATTAATTAATAATAATAATATAATATGTTTAATGTGTAATAATAATATAATGTGTTTTCGATTATTTTGTATTGTCATTGCTTTATTTACCGCTCAACAGTCATAGATAATATTAGACCCATAAAAATTTACCGTAACTTTTCCTACTTTCAACTTTGACATTGGCAAAATCATCGTCTGCCAACGATGGAGCCACAATTTAAAAATTGAATTGAATTGAATAGAATATTCTCTTCTGCCAGCCTGCCCGCGCAGCCGAATACTTCCGGAAACGCCCGATGTCATCGGCTAGAATAGCGGCGCGATAATAAGATAAACATATCAGCCAAGAGATAAACACATGTCCAGCCGGCCTAGCATGCGCACGACGACAAAATTTTGTCGACACTTTTTCTCGTGATTTTGTCGTTTATCTCTATATGTCTACCGACACTAACATGCGCGCTCATTTTCTCGACTTGTCACGAGAAAAGTAGAGAAAAATTAATGTTTTATTAATCTGTGGTATTTTTGTCTACAAACCCTAACATGAGCAAATAATTTTATCGTTTTTTGACACATGTAAACGAGATATTTGTCTTCTTTGATATTGTACGAAGAGATAAACCGAGAAAATTATCAATTTAATTTATTCGTTAAAACGCGATGGTGGTATCTTACTATAGTAAAATAATATCGATATACGACAAACGAGAGGCGTGTAAAGTGGAAAGAAGACATATTATACTTAATTGATTTATGATATCCCTTTGCTACAAAACGAATGGCATTGTATATTAAAGAAAAGTTTGCTCCCGATTTGGAGTCTCAAGCCAAAGGCATAGCCGTCCGTTTAAAGGTAATTGAATATATTTATTACATACTTAATTACATAAGTAGCTGAGTTTAATATCAATTGAAGTATTTTGATTTATAGATAATGGAATCATTTTTATTTTTTTTAGGTGAGACTCGTGAATTTTACGTGCAAGGTATGTTAGGGCTCTTAGATTGTACCCATATAAAAATATTACCTCCAAATGAGCTACAAAGTGCACAATATCAAAAAATGAGGAAAGATGCCTGCGACACCAAGGTTCAACTGGTAATGTACTATTAATTAATTATTAGAGTTAATAGAAATAAAAAATGAATGTACTTTGAGAAATATCTTCACAATTAATACATAGCGTGTTACCTTTCATAAAAATGAAATTAGTGTGCCAACTAATGAGGTAATAAGAGCTATTTAATCAGATTAATTGCAGTTTTAATTTTGTTTATTTTAATACTACAAATACAAATGAGTAACTTGTTTTACCATAATGTTTTGCAAAACTAGTACCTATATGTTACCAAACAAATGTCACATTATGGATTCAAACACCAAAACTCTTAATGTGAATGCCAGGTATCGGAGAAGATACTATTACTATGCAACTTAACAATATGAACAAACAATATCTTGCTTTATTTCTTTATTAAAAACTTCATTTACACTGATTGTATACTGATGGACATAACAATAATGGATATATGGTTATACACTGTTTCAAATAGTTGTTTGACTATATTATTTTACCACTGGTACAACTTCACATTATATTACTATTGTTAAGTAACTGTAGGTAATGCAGTATTTTATGTTACAGTGTTCCAATGGAGGAAACTATTATAAATGACCATCATATGTGAGAAGAACCTGTACAATTATCAGTACCTGCAAGTGTCTCACAAGCAGGATGACCTCAATTATAATAAATAGATATTTTCCTATGTAAATAATGTATATTTTATTATATTCACATTTTAAATATCAAGATAGTTTTCATTATTACAACAAAATCTTCTACACAAATTTAGGCAACAATAGAATATTTCATAATAACTTGTTATACAACAAAATTCCTACAATTACTGTAATGAAATACTATGAACACTTACAAGAAACAGAAATTGCACTCTCAAGTAATTGCTGCAGTTTACTTATATTATTAATTTCCTAAACCAACAGAACAAGAACACAACAGAACAGAACCAAATTTCCTAACATACAGATGTTTTATCTAGTGTATAAATAAAGATACCTAACGAAATATATAAGTATACATGATATTAAGTATTTAAAAAATGTAGTTTTTCTTAAAAAAAACTGGTTATAAAACAAACCGAGCAGCTAAAAAACTTTTTTGGGAGTAGTAAGCTCTTCAACATGGTGTTGACTATACTGGGGACATTCAATGCTCTGTAGAGGCACTTGATTCACGGAACTAAAACAAAATTCCAATATATACTTATTCACTTGATTCACTAATACTAAAAAACACAATTACCATCGAATAAGAACAAACTTGAGCTTTGTGGCTCAAAGTTCAACTTACAACATTGGTGTTTTGCTAATAAGGTTATTGTTTCACTTTTGCACTAAGTATTTTGTGAGGCCCAAATTCACAGCCATCTCCTTCCCGATTGGACTACTGATTCCATTAGGCATTATGGTACATCGTTCTCACGGCGGGGCGTAGTCACCCGAGGTAAAGTCCGGCTTGGGCACCATATACTCGTACAAATAATTGTCTTATTAGATTTTATTTGATTTGTGTCTTGTTACTTCGTACTCCAAAATAGGGCGGAGCTGTTATTTTGTGTTAGAATCCTTATTATATTGTACAACATTATTATTAATTTTGAATTTGTTTACTTATTTACGTTTTTTATTTACATTATGCTCTTTGTTATGACATAAACTGTCACATAAAACGTCAAAAAAACCTAATTGGATCATAGATCTATAAAGGTTTTTTTTGGGTACTCGATACGGTCAAGCGTGCACGTATAACCTCAAAAATTTGTTATCTTTCCCTGTTTTTGTATATTTTTTGCTTTGTTTGTTTATTTACTTTAAAAAAACTCTTTTCGTAGGTGGTTTCTCTGTGTAAGCGTTTCTTTTGGTTTCCTTTGAAATTGTATTGGATTTTTTTTTTTTTTGTTTTTGTTTTCCTTGGTATCTGGTAAGTGGTTGTTTTATTTTGTAATGTAATATCTTTGACTCAATTATGGATCCGGATCCGCCCAGCCCCCCAGATCCTCCAGATATTCCTCCCCAATCAGTCCAAGTCCCAACCAGCTCTTTAACATCTGTTGCAAAAAAGCGTTCTATTAATTCGGTGTCTGATGACCCCCTGTTCCTAAGAAAACATTAAACCCTCCCTCTGCTTCCCTTCAAAATGTGTATACTCACCCTGATTTTCTCGAAAATTCTCTATTAAAATATGACGACTGTGCTAATGGTCCTTATTTAGTCCATGTCACCAGAGTGGAACCAGACCCATCTGCTGGCTTGACTATACGACCATTAAAGCTAGGGCAACTTCTTTTTCAAAACGCTATCTCCGGAATCACAATTGACGGTATAAAAGCTATTGGTCGCAATCGGGTTTCTATTGAATTTAAATCATTAACAGATGCTAATAACTTCTTAGTGAATCCATTATTAGCTCAACATAAATTTTCGGCCCTGATTCCTAAGTTCCATGTTACTCGTATGGGAATAGTTAAAAATGTGCCAGTTGAGTGGTCCATGGAGGAATTAGTTCATGCGATTGTTTGTCCTGATAATTGTGGCTCAGTAATTAAAGCAAGGCGTTTGAATAGGAAAATATTTCAGGATAATTCACCAGTTTGGATTCCTACCCAAACTGTGGTTATCACATTTCAAGGACAAACCCTCCCTTCCAGAGTTTTTTGCTTTAATTCCTCCCTGCCTGTAAGCGTTTACCAGCTCCCAACCATCCAGTGCTTGGCTTGCTGCCGTTTCGGACATACAAAAAGCCAATGCCGCTCCAAACCCTCGCTGCTTCAGATGTGCCCATCAGCATACTGGAGACAGTTGTGTAGTGCCTGAGTCGGAGGCTTTATGTCTTTTCTGTTCTGGATCCCATTTTTCTACTAACAGGGCTTGTCCGGAGCATTCTAGACAGAAATCCATTAAAATAGTTATGTCTGAAAACAACATCTCATACACTGAGGCTTCCCAAAAAATTTCCAATAACTTCCCGTAGACCTTATTCTGATGCCACCAAATCACAACCAATGCCCCAAACTTCTTCTAGTTCTTCTTCTCCTAGATCCCCTCCTCCTTTCATAGCAAACCCTTCGCCTTCGCAGTCTTCCCATAAAAAAACTATTGTTAAACCCCGTCTGCCAAGGCCTTTTCTTGGAGTATCCTATGATCATGAAGCTCACAATTTTATAACATCTACCCCTCTCTCTTATATGCCCAATGGTCATGCTTTGTTGCAGCAACAAGACCCATCACAAAATGACAGCCTTATTGGTTTACTTTCTGACCTCTTAATAAACATTGTGACTAAATTTAATGATGCCATACCGTACAATGTCATTCAAAAGCTACAAGAAATTATCTCTGCAATTGATAAAAATGGCTTCGAGTCAATCCCTCCTACAATGGAATGTTAAAAGTATTAATCATAAAAATATGACCTTATTTTTCTTATTAACAGGTTCAACCCATTTGTTCTTGCCATTTCTGAGACATGGCTTAAGGCTGGTTCTCACTTTAGAGTTTCTGGCTTTTCCTGTCTCCGGGATGACAGGATGGATGGATATGGTGGTTGTGCTTTGCTAATCAAAAGGAATTTTCCATTTAATCAAATTCCCTTCCATCCCACAGTCCGGATTTCAATATTGTTGCTGCTAGAGTTAATAATATCACAATTCTTTCTGTTTACATTCCTTATCCTATTTCCTCCAGCGTGTCTGAACTTTCTAGTATTTTTCAACTCTTCCTCGTCCTGTTATTATTTTGGGTGACTTTAATTGCCATCACCCTGCGTGGGGCTCTCACTTGTCATCATCTAATTCAGTGGCATTGCTTGACCTTCTCGACTCTGAGAACTTATGCCTTTTAAATGATGGTTCCCCACTCGAAGAGTTTCCCCAACTCAAAACTCTAGTCATGTAGATTTATCATTTGTTTCTCCAAATTTGGCTTCATTATTATCTTGGAAAGTTTTGTCGTCTTCATATGGTAGTGATCATTTTCCTATTTTAATATCATTTCCCCATTCCCTAATTCCGCTTCCTGCCCTCCCTCCTTTACTAAAGTTTAGACTAGATTATGCTGATTGGGACCTCTTTGCTAAATTAGTCGAAGTTAAAACTTCGTCTTTTCCTCCCGTTGATAATTATAATTTTATTAACTTATATTTCTCTCTAACCGACACTCTTTTGTCAGTTGCGAGCTCTATTTTTCCTCTAAAAAATTCTTCATGTCGTAAATTACCTTCCCTCCTTGGTGGGACTCGGAGTGCTCTGCCATGGTGAGTCAGCGTAAAGATGTTGAATCTATTTATAATTATAATATGAGTACAGAAAATTACCTATGTTATAAACGAGTCGCAGCCAGCACTACCAGATTTTTATCATTAAAAAAGAAACAGGGTTGGAAAAAGTTCTGTGAAAGTCTCTCTCCCCGTACCCATGCTTCAGTTATTTGGAAAAATATTAAAAGCTTCCGTAGAGCTTCTTCCGTGAATTGCAATATTTCTTCTAACGATGCTTCTTCGTGGATTGGCGCATTTGTTGACAATTTAGCTCCCCTTTTGTTCCTTGTTTTAATTGTTTTCCTCCCCCAATCTCTCATCTAACCTCTTCACATAAAATGGATCAAATATTCTCGTTTGAAGAACTGTCTTCTGTTCTAAATAACCTTAGTGACTCTGCTCCTGGTGCAGACGGTATCCCATATTCTTTTGTTTGCAAAGCTTCACCTTCAACAAAACATCTGTTTCTAAATATTATTAACCAAATATTTCTCTCTGGTAATTTTCCAAATTCTTGGAAAAGTCAGATTATAATTCCAATTCCAAAGCCCGGAAAAGACCCTAAAGATCCGTCATCCTATAGGCCTATTGCACTATCTTCAGCTTTGTTAAAGATATTTGAACATCTGTTAAAAAATCGTTTGGAATGCGTTGTTGAAAGCAAAGGTTTACTATCAAGAACGCAGTTTGGGTTTAGACGAGGCATGAGTACAATTGATAGTCTCGCCGTTTTAACTACAGACATAAGACTTGCTTTCTCAAGAAACGAGCATGCTGTGGGTGTTTTTTTGGACATCTCCTCTGCATATGACAGTGTTATTCTCCAACTACTCAGGCAGAAAATGCTACAGCTGAGTATCCCTGAGAGGTTAACTAGTGTCATTTGTAATCTACAAATGGCTCGTTTGATTTCAATTCGTCATCATGTCTCTTTCTCACCTCGTGCGATTTGGAAGGGTTTACCCCAAGGTTCTGTCTTGAGTCCTATCCTTTACTGCCTCTATACATACGACCTTGATGAATCTGTGGAGTCATTTTGTAATATATTACAATATGCAGATGACCTTGCATTATACGCCATTTCACCTTCGTTTTCGGATGCAGCCACTCGATTAAATACTGCTCTATCCTATCTCAATGTCTGGTTATTGAAACATAACCTTAATTTATCAGCTGCAAAGAGTAATGTAGTTGTATTTTCTAAAAAAAGATTTATTCCTAATTTAGATATTTTTATTGATGGTTTCCCAATTTTGAATAAAAATGTAACAAAATTCTTGGGAGTTATTCTCGATTCAAGGCTTACAGGAGTTCCTCACCTGGACTTTATCGCCAATAAGTGTGAAAAAAATGTTAATGTGCTAAGGTCACTTTCTGGCGTATGGTGGGGTTCTCACCCCTATTGTCAAAACTGCTATATAACGCCATTATCAGAAGCCACTTTGACTATGGAACTTTCCTGTTGGAACCTTGTAATAAATCTGCTTTAAATAAACTGGACAAAATCCAGGCTAAATGTCTTCGGATTGTCACTGGAGCAATGAAATCTTCTGCAATTAACGCTTTACAAGTGGAGTGTGTCGATCCTCCTCTTAAATTACGTAGGCAATATCTTTCTGATCGTTTTCTTTGTAGATCCATGTTACTTTCCCAACACCCCCTTTCCTCCAGACTAAGTTCTCTTTCTCAATTGGTTCGCTCTTCTCAGTATTGGTTGCATAAAGACCCACCTTGCCTTATAATTAGTTATAAAACTTTCACCGATCTCCCATGTCCTGTAGTCCAATTCCCCATCAATCCTATTTTTTCGATGGAATATGATGCCCTTTCTTTCACTCCTAACGTTATTTTTAACTTTGGTATAGAGAAAAATAACTCCTGTGCTAATAACCTTTTAACACTATTGTCAATGATAAAATGGAATGGCTGGCTAAATATATTTACTGACGGTTCCAAACTCTCCCCTTCTGACTGCGTAGGCGCAGCTGTTTGGATCCCTAAATATAAGGTGATTTTAAATTTTAAAGTTCCTCCTCTCTCTTCAGTTTTCTCCGCTGAAGCAATTGCTCTTTATGAAGCGGTATCTTTTGTTGAATCTCACAAACTTAATAAATCTATATTTTTCTGATTCATCTAGTTGCCTTCAGGATATTATAAAATTCCCTCTTCGTTCTAAAACTATTTTCCCCTTAAGCTTAAAAACTAAAGAACTGCTCTATAAATGTCAATGTCTTGGAATTGAAGTAGTTTTAGCTTGGATTCCAAGTCACAACGGCATTAGAGGTAATGAAGATGTAGATTTCTATGCAAAAGAGGCTACTAGATCAGGCTGTTCCACTCATTTTAAAGTTTTCCCTTCGGATCTTTTCTCAGTTGCTAAACCACGACTTTTTCCAAAAAATGGAATCATATCTGGCTAAGGTCTAAAACTGTTAAGGGCAAACATTATGGTTGTATTCAATCAGAAGTCCCCGTTAGACCATGGTTTTCAAGTATCGTAATGCCAGTAGGTGGGTTACTTCCACCATTATTCGACTTCGTTTAGGTCATGTTTGTTCCCCGTTTTTGGCTAAAATAAGGATTAGAGATCATTCGTTGTGTGAATGTGGGTTGGAGGATGGTACTATTGACCATATCTTTTTTAATTGCCCAAAATTATCCATTTCTTTATATGATTTAATCCCTCCTTATATCCCACGCCCCACAAACTCTAACTGCTTGCTTTCTCAGGTTCATTCCCCTTTTATTAAAATTTTATCAAAATTCATTCTTATTAATAATATTAAACTTTAGTATTCGATATATTAAGTCCTTCCCTTATGGGCCCTTTTTTTTTTCTTCTCTTACTGTCTCTTTTTAGTGTTGCTCAATGTAGGTATTCGTATATCCTTGTCCATGTCGTTATTCGTCTCTGTAGTTTGTTGTCGTTCTTCTTTTTGTTGCTTGTTTCTACTTTATCGTCTTCTGAATTCTTACTTCGTTTCCTACATGTGTATGCCTAGAACTTGACGTTGGCAAAATTGTCCCAAAGGACAGAAGCCAGATAGGAAAAAAAAAAAAAAAATTGATCTATAAAAATTGAATGAACTAAAACCATTGTAGCTATATTAGAAAATAAAATGTTTAGAATATATATTTCAATGGGCAACATCGGTTTGTCTTCACGAGTAAACTTATGTCTTCAACGAGGAATTTGTCGATCGTGGTGCGCATGTTAGAGAAAACGAGATATTTATCGACATCGACAATTTGTCTACTCTCGTTCTCGAGATATCTCGTGATGCGCATGCTAGGCCGGCAGACGGTCGGCAGACGGCACAGCCATGCCGGCTTGCCTGTTATAGCTCCTTCAGGTTTTCTTATGTTAATACGCCACATGCTTCGCATTCCTCTAAATTAAACCGAATGAAGTTACTTACAACTAAAATAATTATGCATGGTGATACTTTCAATGATTTATTAATTAGACACTATATTACAAAATAACCTATCCCGCTTGTTCATAGACGTTATTTATCTAAGGACTGAGCATTGCTGTGATAACAAGTGTTTCTCAGTGCTGACGGCATGGCAGCCTTCGCAGTGTGTAGACACATAGAGCCGTTGTGATTGGCTAATATTGAGATACAACTTTAATCTAATTGGCTGTTAGATAAACAAAGCTGAACAAACAGCAAGCCGGCAGATAAACAAAGCAGAGAAACAGACTTGTTATCACAGCAAAGCTCCGTCCTTAGACAAAAAACGTCTATGAATAAGGGGGTATGTATCTAACGCAATAATTGTTATGATGAAGACATTTATTCATTGTCAACTTCTACAATTAAACAAAACATCTACAATGCATCATCGTGTACATTTAATTTTTTTATATTATTATGCCGGGTCCATTTTTGTGATCCCATCTCTCCTATTTACACTGACTATGGAATACATTAAATATGTTGTTCAAGCACGCTTCAGGTGCAGATTTTGTTCTTGATCGCGCGGAATGGGCACCTTCCACATCTGTACCGTCCGATTCGACCACTCTGGTCATTAAACCTAATAAGTCGTGGAACTCGCTGCCCCGACCCGCGTACGGCCCCGCGAGCCTCGAGCCGAGCTCCGTGCCGCGCCCGTGTCGTGTCGTGTCTAAACCGATCATCCGAAAGTCCGGTGTGGGGAGTTGAAAGGGCCGAGTGTCGTCAGGCATTCTGCATTCAGGCCAGGTCAAAAAACAAATACAAATCTAATCAAATAATATGTTGTAAAACAATAGCCTACATTATTATATTTCGGTTACGATTTTGTTGTCGTATCACGTATAAATGTTTATCTATTGAGAGTGGCGAATTTGTACTAAACATAATAACTGGCAACTTCACAGAACTATTACGATAAAGTAGGAAATATAATATTATTTATTACATACATACATACCATAAATAGTATTATATTTCTTATAAGTGAAAAATAAGAAATTGTACCATTTATGTGCTGAAATAAATTGTAAATGTTGTATTTTTGCAAAATAAATTTGTCATGTTTTATCTATTGATTACAAGAACCGAAACGCGGGCTGCTGTGATTGTGCATCGTGCGACCTCATAATTTTTTGTCATCATCCATAATAATATTATAATATTACAATTATGTTCTTCGATCTCCATGTTTTAAGATAAATATAACTTTCAGAGAATTGTCAAGTAGCCAATTTCACAAATACAAGTTACAACATCCAGTGAATGAGGATCTGAGCCTGGTGCGTCAGTATCGGCGCAACACCGCGACATGTAAGATCCACTACAGCGAGTAACGTGTAATGCGGCTGGTCCGGCGCGCTACCTGCGCGTGTTGCCGCGCTGGTGTCCGCGGCCGCGCACGTACGTCTTGTGCGCGTGCTTGCCGCCGTGGTCGGTCGGGGCGTGCGCGGGTGCGAACCGCTCCCCCTTGTTGTTGTGCGCAGGCGCGTGCGCGGCAGGCGCGGGCGCGGCAGGCGGCGCGGGCGGCGGCGCGGCGGCCGAGCGCGCGGGCGCCGCCGGTGCCGCGGGCTGCGGCTCGCTCATGTTCACCTGCTCGTTGAACAACATGCAGAACTCGCCCACCTGAAAATAAACTCTCAGTATACAAACATATTATACACCCTATATTCTTGAATAAACAATTCCTTCTAAACATAAGCAGCAAAAAAAAATCAGAGATATGGGAAGATGGCCAACCCACACTAGGCCAATGTGGTAGACTAAACTCTAATCCCTGTCAGTAGAGGAGGAGGGCCATGCACATCAGTGGGCCGGTATTATTATTTATGTAACTACCTGTGCCCTCATTATCCATAATAATATGAACTTAGATCAATCCCATAATGCAGGCCATGCATGTTCATCTTATGTATGTTAATTAGTTCTTCCTATAGGCCATCAGTCCCAAATGTTCCTTATATCTTAGATAGAATATAGCTTTATAAATTTTTAAGTCATAGGGTGGTTTTAGCATGATATGGCAGCAAACATTCAAGCAAAATATCTATATATATAAAAGAAAGTGGTGTTAGTTAAACTATTTATAACTCAAGAATGGATGAACCGAATTGGCTGAAAATTGGTGGAGAGGAAGCTTAGAACCAGGAGACGGACATATTATACTCATTATCTGGTACCCATGGGAACAGGACGTGGTATAAGAAAGCAAAATTTTGTGTGGAGATAGTATAAGATCCTGGGAAGGTTATAGGCTACTATCCCGGGAAAATATCTAGTGGGACTTTTATCCCAGAAAACTCCTTCACGCGGGCGAAGCCATGAGCAAAAGCTAGTATATTATAAGAAAAAGTTCCCAGCCCCATCTGTCAGCCTGTCTGAACAAGTCAAGCTAAAACTACTCAACACATTTCAATGAAATTTGGTATGGAGACAGTTTAGAGGCCCTGGGTAGGACATAGTCTATCTACTATCACAGAAAAATGTATAGTTGAACTTTTAACCCAAAAACTCTATCAAGCAATTATAATATAGTATATTAGGTTTTGGTGGTGGCTTCATTTGCATGATAACCTTTGCATTTTTAATAGTAAGAAGTAAAATAGATTATTGGAATAGGTATAGGCTATTTTTTTTCTTAGAGCTAAATAGACAGTAGGACATATTTGAGGAAAGGTCTTTCATGAGCAAAAGCTTGCTTATTAAAGTCCACCAGGTGTAGATGTTATCAAGCCAGCGGCCAGTGCCAAATAAAATCCTACATACAACAGAATAATATATTAATATATTGGACATGTTGAATATATTGATACCACTTGAGTATGTTATCAGGAGGATGATGTACCTTTTGTATATCGCCAGATTTGCCGGAGTAGAGCGTGAGTGCGGCGCGCCACAGCGAGGCGTAGCCGCGCGTGAGTCGCACAATGTCGCCGGGCTGCAGCAGTGCTCCTGGCTCGTCCCATACCGACAGGTTCACCGACGCGGTCGCGTCCGCCACTCTTAGCGTGCGCACCTCGCGCGCCTCCTTCGTCAGCGTTGGTGGGCCTACCTCCAGTACGATAAACACCGCATTTATATTCTTCATGCCTGGCTTTAAGTCTTTTATTTGAACATACTCTATATTACTCATGATGCTTCCAGGCTTATAACTCTTTAGTAAATGTGATGTCTCCAATAGTATAAACAAACGATCATAACCAAAGTCAGAAGCGCTAGCTCATAATCACCCCAAATGAAAAATAAGAAAAAATAGGTTTTGGTTTTCTTCTCCTTTTATATTATGGCTGCCACCGTTTATTTATCGGTTATATTCCCAATGTCGAGTAATAATAGCAGATACTAAACATAGAGACTAAAGAATCAGCTAATCAAAACGCCTTAATTTTTAATTTTTCTAGGTTTTGATTTTTAAAGTTTTGTCATATTTTGATTGACATTTGGCACTTGGAGTTGGCAGCTATGACATTTTTTTATTCATCAAGAGAACAAGCCATATTGTTTCTACCATACTGCCTAGTCTATATGTGCAGTGATGTGCAGTTATAACAGTATTTTTAACCTGTTACCAATATAATCTGTGGTCTAACCTATAAATAATAAATTGACAGTTGACATATATTTCAAATCCAAGAAATAATAAACAACGTTTCGGCGGTTTTTAAGAGGTCGTAATTATTTTTTTATTTAGTTGCTTTTGTTATCCTCTCACTATAAATTTAGATCATTATTGCGCGTACGAAGTCAGTAGCTGTACGTCTATCACACTATGTTCAGCCAATTGGGCAGCGGGTCTGCTAACCCTAACAAGGATTTGGAAGTGTCGTCACCGCCCGAGGATACTATATCAGCGTTGGAATTCTCGCCACCTTCGGTGCAGCAGACGTTCCTCGTCGCCGGTAGTTGGGATTGCCAGGTAACGGTCACCGAACGCGATGATAATAATTTCAGTCCACAAACGATATGAAACCCGGTGGATTATTGAATTATTTATGTTTCGTGATGCATGTTACAACAAACGAGCATGTATTAGTGTTTGGTGTGTGCCAGGTACGATGCTGGGAAGTGGAGGCGTCAGGCAAGACGGTGCCGAGGGCGGCGCAGGGCATGGACGGACCCATTCTGGACGTCGCCTGGCACGACGTGAGTTCGCACCGTTGAACTGGATGCATGCGGTGTCACTTAAACAATAAGTTCACAGGGTATATCATGATAGGCAAACCAACTGAAGCAGACTATCAATTATAACTAATAATGACTATAGGATATCACTATAATAGTTTGGATACATTCAAACTTGGTAGACACGCAGCTACAGTTTGAATTTTCCTTTTATGTATAAAAGAAAAGTTATTATTTCTACCTTTTCAGTTATTTTGAATGTATTTTTCTGAAGCCATTTGAACTTTTTGTTTTTCTTTTTTTTTTAAACTTTTGTAACTTTGACCTGATGTGGTATGGTAGGTATTACCTACCTACTTATACATGCCAATCATACATAACTATTACTATGATGAGAGGGTAATTTTTTAGAATTGCACCATTGAACCCTGTATATACCATAAAACTGAACAATCCATATGTTGCAGATTACTGAAATAATGTTAAAAATGCATACACCATTCTCTGAGTTTAAAGTTTGCACTTTCTGTGAAAATTTTGGACAAACATGTTATACAGGATCATTTTGATGTTGAATTACTAAATGAAACCACATACTTATCTACTTAGGAAATAACACTTTACAATAAGTTACTTGAGCCATAGATGTAAAATTAAAAAGTGTAAGTTTTGAACAAAATAAATATTAATAAAACATATTCTAATTTTATGCGCCCTAAAGCCACCACTACTACTTTAAGAGAATTTGTTGCAGTGGCAACATCATATTTTCTGTCAGAAATACACCCACACACATGCCATATTAACCATTAAACTACAAAATGATCAAAATATAGGGAAACTAAAGCTAGGATTTTTTGTGAAAATATTAGTTATTAATGGATGATTTTTGGCACATTGTCAATGTCAAAGGTGAAGACAAATATGTGGTTTCATTTAGTAACAACAATGTCAAAATTACCCTATATAAATACAACATACACTTCTGTTTAAGAGCCCACACTGCCATGGTAAACACAAAAGCGTTATGTCAGGGAAACCTTATTTCAAGATAATCAAAGTTTTGTAAATATAGTATAGTTTTGTATGTAAAACTGAGATGGAGAAACTCTTTTAAGGTTTTTTGTAACAAGTTCTAAACAGGATACCGTTTAGCTAAGTTCAATGGATGGGTATTTCTTTTAGCTATCTGATGACATAAAAATTAATTTTGATTTATTTTGAGTTACCGCTTTTGAGCTTCGCATGGCAGTACACAGCCACATGTGTGAATTACAACTCATGCAAATATTGTGCAATTTTATCAATATTACATACATAAATGTTGGATTAATTTCCTTTTATATTATGTTATATGTATATGTTGAGTGTAGGATGGCTCCAAGGTGTTCATGGCATCTACCGACAAGAGTGTCAAGTGTTGGGACCTTGCTGCCAACCAGACCATACAGGTGAGTGTGCTACTGACCTATTGGTCATTCCAGTAATATTGCGATTATTGTTGACAATAACATGAGAAAATATTATTATTCAAATTAATTGAAAACTTTTTAAGAAAGTAATTGAAATTAAACCAATTTAATTGAACAAACTATTTAGCATTTGCAAATGGTGTATTGTGCCCAAAGAGACAATCGCTCATTTATAGATGACTCCATTTACTTTTCAAGCATCAATGTATTTAATTAATTATGCGCAGGTGGCGGCACACGACGCGCCTGTGAAGACGTGCCACTGGATCAAGGCACCCAACTATACATGTCTCATGACTGCCTCATGGGACAAAACACTTAAGGTACAGTAGTTTCCAATGTGGACCATTGTATTATTGAGCAACATATGAATGGCAAGACTGTCTAATATGACATCTATTTTGTTCCAGTTTTGGGATACTCGCAGTGCCGTGCCGAACTTGACTATTAACCTGTCTGAGAGATGCTACTGTGCAGATGTTGTGAGTTTTGTTAGATATACTTTGCTTTGGTGTTGTTAGAAAATGCTAATGTATACTATCTCTTAGGATTACCCAATGGCGGTGGTCGGAACAGCAGACCGAGGCATATGCCTGTACACACTGGAAGGCAAGCCAGCAGAGTTCAAACGAATTGAGTCACCTCTTAAACACCAGTTGCGATGTATAGCCATCTTTAAGGATAAGAAGACGAAACAACCAACGGGCTTTGCACTGGGCAGCGTCGAGGGCCGCGTCGCGATCCAGTATGTGAACACCGCCAACCCAAAGGACAACTTCACGTTCAAGTGCCACCGGTCGGCAGGCACCACCGGTGGTTATCAGGTACAATTGTTATTTTATTTCAAACTAGTTGACCCGACAGACGTTGTCCCGTCTTAACTATGAATTTGCAGCGCGTATTCTGTCTATCGCTGACAGTTATTTCAAACAATTGACAGTTATACAGAATTAAATTTTCGTTAAGTTTTCTTATTTTCCGCTCAATTTTTTAATTTTTTTCTTTTATAAGAACCTCCTCCTGACAATAACAAACACAACAAAAAAAAGTGAAATCGGTCCAGCCGTTCACGCGTGATGGCGTGACCAAGGGAAATTGGGATTCATTTTTATATATATAGATTATTGATACTTCGCTCCTATTGGTCATAGCATAATGTTATACACCCATAGCCTTCTCTGATAAATTAGCTTTTCAACACTGAAATATTTTCTCAAATCGAACTTTAATTCCTGAAATTTGCGCGTTCAAATAAATAAACAAAACATCTACTTCTTCAGCTTTATATAATAGTATAGATTCCAAGATAAAAATTCCTCTATATTTTTTCCCAGGATAGAAAGTAGTTTATGTTCTTACAAGGCTTTCTAACTAGTATTTTAAGCCTAATAGTTTTTTAAGTTTATGGCGTTCCACCAGGCAGACAAATGAAGCTAGGATCTTTGTTTTATAATTTTTTTTTTAATGGAAACATTTAGTTCGCCCATGATTGTTGCATACAACGGAATGCGGTTGCATGTTGCATGTAACGAAAGCTCTCAAAACTAATAAATTTTCCCCATTTATGCAACATTTTTCATTACTGCTCCGCCCCTATTGATCATAACATTATAGCTTACAACCATCCTTGATAAATGAGCTATCCAACATTAAAATTATTTTTCGATTCGAGCTGGTAGTTCCAGAGATTAGCGCGTTCAAACAAACAAACTCTTCAGCTTTATATAGTAGTATAGATATAATAAGTAATATTTCGCACTTTCAGGACATCTATGCAGTAAACGACATTGCATTCCACCCCATGCACGGGACATTGGCCACAGTGGGCTCGGATGGTTCCTTCTCGTTCTGGGACAAGGATGCACGCACAAAGCTCAAAAGCACCGAGTCCTTAGACCAGCCTCTCACTAAATGCGCTTTCAATCATAATGGACAGATATTTGCATATGCAGTGGGTTATGATTGGTCAAAGGTAGGTCTCAAATATTTTTTTAATAATTAATCGATAGAGATTTTACTTATCTGGGTTTAGCATATTTAGGATGGAAAAATAGGAATTTGTATATGTTTCATACAAAAATACATGAGATTTGTCCACGATATAATACCACTCGTGTTTCGCTCGCGTGATAAAATTTTCCAGGAAAGTCCCACTATATATTTTCCTGGGATAGAAAGGTTGTCCTTTTCAGAGACTAAAACTATCTCCATACTAAGTTTCATCAAAATCTGTAGGTAGTTTTTGAGTTATCGCATTCAGACAGGCAGACAATTGCAGTGGGGGACATTGTTTTATAATATATTATCTTTTAGATCTTCAAGAGGAACAATTACGTCATACACAATTGTTACGTAACTGTACCGAGAGAGATTTTCCTATTTTTTTCAACATTTTTCATGATGCTCCATCTTCTTATTGATCATAGCGTGATTAACTCAATAAATGACTTATCTAACAAGAAAAAAAAAAATTTAAACCAATACTATCTGAGATTAGCACTGTTCAAACAAACTCTTCAGTTTTATATGATACATAGTATAGATTTGTCCCATCCTGTAATGTTAATATGCAATTGATGTACATGCTTCTAGTTTCTATTATGTATTATGCAATGTTAAAAAAATCTAATTTAATATTTTACATGTTCTCTTTTCACCAGGGTCATGAGCACTTTAACCCAGGAAAGAAAAACTACATCTACTTGAGAGCATGCTACGAGGAACTAAAACCAAGACCAACATGAATTGTGTTCAGCATGAGTGTTGAATGCTAGTATTGTGTATGCTTTGGATAACTGTGCATATTAGCACAATTCGTCCTGTTGCCAGAAACAGTCTTTATTTTATACATTACAGTGTTTGAGAATATTGTATGTTATTTTTTTAAACAAAACATTTATTTCATGGTGCATAATATTTAGTAAAACTTAGAAATTAGGAGTTAATGATATATGCATATTCTGTTAATGTCTGTAAAGAGGAAGCCAACAAATATAAATCTATAGGTGTGTGTTAGGCAAATGTGTATCACTTTAATAATAGTTTGAATGTGTAGTAGACTGGTTTGACTGCAATTGAAAACAAATCAGTGCAGATATATATGTGGGGGGAATCAAGACAGTTTGACTGAGGGCTGACATTTATTATTATTTTTTCTTAGTTCTAAAATAGTTCAAGTGTACACAACTTAAAGTACATGCCACCATGTGGTAATCAACAGGTCTTACTTGCACCGTGTCGCTTGAATACTTACTAAAGACATGATGAGTGCAGCATGAACTTGTTTATTCCTATATTGACACTCAAGAGCTTAATTCATTGGCTATTTTGGTACTGACTGACCAACACAGGCCTACTATTATTATATGCAATTTATCTTGAAATATATTGATAAATTCAGCTATCCTGTACACAGCACTACACTCGGAACAAATTAAGATGCCCACTTTAACATTTCTCATTTTTTATGGTTTGATGTTTCTGAGAATGACTACGCAAGAAACAAAAAAATTAACTACATAATTACAAATATTTTAGATGTTCTCTATATATTATAGCAAAAAGAACCATTCTTACATACCAACTTTGAATTAACATTGTAGAAATATACTTAAAAAATAACAAATTTAATATGGGACTCTTGAACGCGGGCACCAGTAGGGGGTTGCAAGTAGGTGCACGGCACCCTCTGCCCAGTCATGAATCACAAAAAATCATGTCACAATATAAAATATAAATATTTATATTCATATTTTATATTGTGACTGATTAAAATAGAAAATATTCCCTAGATAACATGATGAACACACACTAATTGAATGAGCTTCTAATAAATACAACAGATATAAATATAATAATTAAAGTATGTTTATTGAACTAAGCCCACAATCTACACTCATTGTACACAAGATGGGAAGGGCCCGCGCCCCTTAATGCTCTTCACCCTCGTGGCCGTGTTCATGGCCGCCACCACCCAACAGCTTGTCAAACGCCACAGTCACTACCGTCAGTCCAAGTCCAACTGAAAAACCTCTGAAGAAAAATTTACGTGCTCTCGTCAAACGCGTGCCAAAACCTGGGTGGTACCTCCAAGCTTCATTCCTGAATAAAATCAGAATTATACCTTTGAAATAAATCATTACAATTAAATATTAATGTATTCGAAACTGTAAGCTAAGTTTCGAAAACATAATTCTAAACAATCTACACACCTGATCCAAGGGTCCTTGAGTCCTTTAGCGGCAAGAGCCTTTTCCAACTCCTGGAGCTGCGGGATATCTTTGGTAGTGAACTGCGAGTAAGGCGGGATCTTGTAAGGCGGACCGTGCGCGTGTTCATGACCTCCCATCCTGGTCAACAAGCCAATGCGGATAAAAATTACTGTCAACACCGTTTACCTAACCTCTACCTCATTACATAATACAACATTCGTTCAATAAGGGGCACACTGCTCACACCAGTCACAAACATTACTACAATAAAATAACACTTACTTGGATATACAAAGGCAGCTAGCTCTACGTACGCTATGAACAAATCGCAATATTTTTCAATGTTTCAGTTTTGACAATAAAATATTGACATTTGACACTATGGTCTTCAACTGTCTTCAACAGCTGTCATTTGTCAAGTTAAACTTTTTAATATGGCTATGGGCGAAGAAGTCGAATTTCATACAACTATACAAAATCAATGAAACTGCGTGCCTTTTACTAAACCTTTTTCGATTTATTTTTGGTGCATAAACAATATATTACTACTTAAATTTAGAGTATTTATGACCTCTTCGGAAACATTAGTTGTAAGTACTTTGGGTCGTGGACAGTATATATATTTACTACAGTGCATATAAGTTATAAAGAGTGACTGAACCTTACCCCAATGATAATACATAACTAAATACTTGTAGCTTCAAGTAACTAGAACTTGTAGTAAACATACTTACATATTTCATATTTTTTTTCTAAAACATTTAAAGAATCACATCATCAAGTACGAAATATAACAAATTAACATAAAATTAGATCGGACATATAGTCTAATTACGTCTATGATATACATTTTAATAAAATTTTAGTATCCCTGAGAAAAATATTAGTCAAAATTTAAAACTGCGATTAACTTTTTGTTTCGAAGTACGTAACGTTATTTGGGGGGGGGGGGGGGGGGCAACAATATCAAATGTTCGGAACTCAGGAATTTGAGACTGCCGAGTGCGAATGCTGTGTTTTCTGTCTGGCAACATCAGTGTTTACCACGGCGCGGCGCTGTGCTATCGGTCGCAAGTGCCTTTGTGTAAGCGTCTAATATTTTAAGAAATATCTTGCCTTTATGTAATAAACTATTAACAGTTTGGTTCATGTTTTCAATCGACAAAATATAAAATAAATCATCACAAGTGTGTTGTTTCATTGACCGTTATAAGACTTGTGTTCGTAGTGTTATAATAAACACAAATAGACAGTGGGGATGAACGAAGCGCCGAGTGGAGCAGTGCAATGTTTTTGATATGCGTGTGAAGTGGTGCGGGGACATGTTGTGGCGCGCAGGGCTGGTGGCGCTGCTGGTGTTGGCGACCCCGGCGACTACCTCGCAGGCTCCAGGTGAGCTCCGATCTTACGGCCGACCGCCGCGCCGCCGTCCGGCGCGCGGTGAATGTCCGCACAAAGCCGTCCTGTCTCCGTTACAATCTCGTTATAAGATGCTTTCCAGCTGATATTGTATTACTGTTTGTGTTGTTTCTGTTGACAGGTTAATGGATATTGCATAGCGAATAATAACTTACATTACTTCAGCGGCTACCTTTATGGGCTTATAGGGTATGACATATTTCGTAGACCTAAAACTAGGTCGGCATGCCAGAAGGTGGGTCTTGATCAATTATTTGTACCTGAAATATGACCACCAACCCCTATATTAACCCTTATGTTAGAGAAACTATGATTGCGTTGGCGATTTGTCGGGAATGGATTAACCATTGTTAGTCTGTTGAATATCTAATGACTAAATCTGTCTAGGTATATTATCCGTCCCGTGATATGATACAGGGCTATGCTCGCAAATAGACGGTCCGTGTAACGATAGTCCACATTTTACTTTTCGCCGCACATTCTCTATCTCTGGTAAAGTAAAGCGTATTCAAAACCCTATTCATCCGCGCTGCAATATATAAAATTCTACAAAAGTACAATGCACGCCGCACGTGACCCCGGGCGGCTGCCGGGGCTCGGGGTACTCGATCACAAGCCATATTGAAATACCCGTCCACTTACAATTGCCATTAATTATGATAATAAAGATCGACCCGGATTCTATTATGTGAACTCTTATCAATAGAATCAAAATAAAGGCGACCAACAAAAAGAAATCTTGCAGAAGTTATGTATCACAAGCGATTGATATCGTATAAACAGTCGCGGCAAACATATTTCGCCAAATTTTGAAGATTGCAGGATTTGCGGCGATCGCTTTTGTGTGTATGTGTGTGTATAGAATTGTGGAAATATTGCCGCTAGTGTAAACATATCTGGAAGATTTTGCGCAATACATTCCTAAAAGAACTTGGTAGTCTCAACTTTCTCGCTGTCGCAGTGTGCGCAGACTCCGAAAAGTCTAGGTATTGCATGACCACGGTCCCTCCGTGGGTTGAATAGTTGGTTTTGCCTCATGTGTTAGTGGGTGCTCAGGGCGCACCACGGACCTGAGCGTTTCACACCGGGTCCAAAACACTTCATTCACTTCGCCTTTCCCTTCTCCATATAAAATAAAACCAATAAACACACGACCTATAAGAAAGGAAAGAAATCGGGACGCCCAAAAAGATTTATAAGAAAGTACGAAAATAATACAAAATAGTGGTTCTGGCAACATACATCCCATACTATGACAGAAAAAGTTTAGTATGAGCTACGAAAAAGCTCAGCGTGATACAAGTTGTACTCATGTCATGCATTGTTTTATGTATAGACTTAGTGGCGTAGTTGTATTACCGTACTCCCGTTGAGGTCCCGGGATCGATCCCCGGGTCGGACAAAATTATATTTTGTTTTTCTACTCAGTATCAGCCCAGGGTCGGGAATTTGTGCCGAATATGGCGATAGGCTCGCCCCTACACACATGGGATGAAATACACCCGGTGCAAAGTAGGTGCACCAGTTGCGCCTCTGCCTACCTCTCCGAGGATAAGGGGCGTAAGTGTGAGTGCATAAATATATTTTATGTAAAGATGTACGGTATTTTATGTATAGATAGCATTTTGTATTAGCCGAATGTATCTATAGTGAAACAAGTGACAGTTTTGTATGAAACATAATGTCCTCGTTTAATTTTTTAATTTTGAAGTCATTTAATTTTGAGGCTTAAATATGTAACAAACTGAATATGCTGACACACTGACCGCTAGAGCTAAATAGTAAACATAATATTGAACAAACAGATATTATTATACGTTCAGTATATCTGTGGGGACACATTTGTGGTGAAGGGAGACGCCGCGCCGGTTTGCGCCCGCGCACCCGTGTGTTGCAACGACTGCATATTGTATTAACATTTTCGAAACTCTACGAACCCCACACAAGTAGTGGTTACAGGTTACTACCGAAGTCGGTGTATGGCGGGCCTCAGTGGCGCACATATTTGTGGTACCCAAGATTCAGTACGTACGACACACACACACACACACACACACACCTACAGATGTACACTGGTGGTGACGGGTGTAGCGCATAAGGTACATCATTACGCGCAATGCTCCGTGCGCCGCACGCTGCGCGGGGACTTGTTTGCGTCAGGGCGACAAGCTTAATTGCTTGTATGGTCACCAGATGTTTAATTAAATAACTAGTGCGTAATGATTGAATCGCAAAAAACTTTAAGGAACACGTTTTAAAAAAGCAATCAGAAGAACTTGTTAGTTGAAAATGATGATGGTGTAGGCAGTTTTGGCTTAGGCACATCTAGCGCGACGAACCTGTAACTATCAACTAACGCGATAAGGGAACTATGCTGCGCTATGCAAGATCTAGGAGACTGAAAAAAAATACAGAAAATAATTGTACTTAAAGCCACAATTACTTTTGGAATATTGGTATTCTGTGTCACACTCGTGACTTACTATCATAACTCATTTCCCCGTCTGCCCCCCTTCTCCGCAAGCCGTATGGAACGTATATTATGGGCCTATATTAGATATAGTATACAACAAAATGATGGGATCGAGCGAAGTGGTGTATCATATAGAGACTGTGTTTATACATTGTTTTACCTCGTGGATGCTGTGCCCTTCAGAACGCCTGTAGCGACGTGAGGTGGAGCGGTGCGGAGCGGGAGAGGGCTCCGGGTCCGGCGCCCCTCATAATTGCCTCTCCATGTAAATAGCTATCAGACGGCATGTCTGCTGTCCGTCCGCTCGTCTGGGCTCTTTATAAAACGAACAGTGGATCTTTTGGACCTCCCGCCGCGCCGTATGAGCACACGAGACGTGAAACAGGCGCATATCTCTTAGTAAAGAGACTGTTTACTGTGAGATAGTGACGTCATCTCGATCGATCTATCCATTCATGAATTGACTACTTCACGTGGAGCCGACCAATCCCGCTTCAAACTAGCTGTACCTACTGTTTTATCACATTGTAAGCATAAATAAAGACACTGAGCGGTGATTACAATTCGTTGAAGCTATTGCATACTTTACTCATTTTACGAAGACGTTCAATCACATCGAATGCTCTTAAAGCGACCAACCAAAAAACATTCCTGTAGTAGAACGCACTTATGATGTACACACGGCAAACAGGATTGCTTACAAATGGACACGTCTTCATAAAATACACAATCAACCGATTGATATACGACGCTGTCTTGCGGCCGACATTAATAAGAATTCCGTCATACTGCAGATAGATTCCGAAATTAAACCAATTAAAGTAAGTAACCTGAGTTCGGTGTTCAAATTCCGATCAAAATTCAATCCAGTTGTTATTATTTTCGCATATTATGTTTCCTAAACTGTACTTGATAAGAGGTCCGTAAAGCAAGCATTGTACCGCTTTACATAGTATCAACTCTCCTTAATTGCTAGTGCACACACAGTGGGTGGCGGTGTGCGGCGGCGATCGCGCGGTCACATACTTGGCACAACCACGAGCTGTTACTCGGCCGCTGCACTCACGCGTACTCCTGGAGCTGCATGATGCATCACACACACGAACCAGACTCACTACAACATACACTGTCATTCGTTTGCTAATATGTGCTCTTATGAGACATAATATTTCTTAAGATTTATAAATGGTACATAGTTTGCAATAAGATTCGATTTTAGTCATGTGCTATTCTCGCACTTGACGGAATTTATAGAGTTAAAGTACTAAAACGCGTGGTGACATTTATCCATACTTCCATACTTATCTATAATATTTATATTATGAATGCGAAAGTAACTTTGTCTGTTTGTTACCCTTTCATGCTTAAACCGCAGAAGCAATTTCAATGAAAAGTGGTATAGAGATACTTTAAGATCTTGGGAAGCACATGGGCTACGTCTTATCTCAGATAAATACGAGATATTTATCTAGGAAAATCTTTATACAGGCTGGCGGAGTCGCGAGCAAAAGCTGGTAACTAATAAATAGCAGCGCGTCCTTTGTCCACGACGATCTGTATGTTCGCTATGGGAATCTTAATGTAATCTCAACGGCAAGCGAAGGACACGGGTCGGCTCGATAGGCCAAACATTCCAACAACGTTTATGATGAACCAAAGGCTATTAGCAGCGAACACATTGGGGTTCAGTTTGGACATGATCACTGCGCAGGTCTCTGACTCTGTTGAACAATAGGTTTGTAAACCATGTGAGCCTAGTGTCTAGGCACTTGCGGGCTTTTGGATGTTGATTTGTGTCGGTCGCAAACTACTTAATGTATGTACCCATAATTGCTTGATTATGTCTCTATCGACCTTGTCCTGTCTAAAAACACATTGATTTTTTAGTTTTTGTACTTCTAGCAAGACGTAATAATTTAATATGCACAATACTTAAATATAATTATTGTTCATAACAAAATAGTCTAACCGATTATAATCATCTATTATTTTAGTTGAACATCTAATTAGTGTATTACCAAGTGGTAATGTTGATAACGGTTTAAAGAATAAAGTAAACAAACAGAATGTTTTTCACGTATCGGTCTGTCTGCTTGACCCCGCGTCGCGCCGGAGTATGGGCTGAGATCCGAGAAGTTCACGTCACAACTCCCCGGGCAAGTCATCATTGTGAATCTTTTATAATACAATGATGTCTTATATAAGTATAAATCACTCATAACTGTTATATTTTGCACGAGTGTGCGCAGTAGATCTCTTAGTTTAAGTAAGTATTAACGTTTCGGACATTATTAGTGTTTTGTGGGCTTTTGAGTCACGGGTTGGGTTTTGGACATAAGAGCAAATTTCTGAAATTTGCGAGACGTTTTGTGTTTTACTTAGGGACCATTTTTTGACCCCCTTATAGAGAAAAAGCATGATACGCACAAATTGGTTACGTTCGGGGACCTCTTTTTTGCTTCGACAATTCGTGATAAACATGCGCGGTAGCACAAACTGAGTGGTCTATACTTAAGGCGCTCTCCGAAGCAAAACTGTATTTTATCTAATTTTTAGTAGCTACTTGAAATTTATAACGTATAACCTTTGCCCGGGGCTATGCCCGCGTGAGAATTTCTCGAGATAAAAGTCCTTACCAGGGTCTCAAACTATCTTCATACCAAATTTCACCGAAACCCGTTCGGTAGTTTTATGATTTTATCTCATTCAGGCGCCTTGTTTTTAATTTTTTAGACCTTTTTAAGAGGTACTTTCCATCATCCATGATTGTTGCGTAAGTTTAACCGTTTACGCAGTGCACGCAGCGGAAGCTCTTGAAAGGAATACATTTTCCCCGTTTTGCAACATTTTTCGTTGATGCTCCGGTTCTATTCATCATAACGTGATCTCATATCCTATAGCATATAGTCAGTCTCGCAACTCGTGTAGCCTAAAGCATATTTATATGCCTATGATATATTTTAAATTTTTATTGACACGTTAACAAGCTCTCAACCCCAGTGACGTTACTTCGTCAGCTCACAGAGCTCACACAAATTTTACAAAGCGTAAGTCGTGTTCTAACTTTTAATTATGAACTTCTTTGCGTAGAGATATAATATTATGTACAATAACATCGGAGAATAATTTTGGAAAGCAAGAAGGCAATTATCAAATATTTTTTACTATAGATCATTTGTTTTTATTGAATGACGTCCAACAGTTTACTCTAATTACTACATAATTTATTTATAAATTTAATGAAAGTTTACAGCACTTGGCCAAAACTCTTACATTACTAAGAACATAATCTAACTCTAAATTTAACAATAGGGGCATTCCACGTGAAGCGGGCACGAAAAAAAACTCGATGTCTCAGATTTTCGTAATATTTGATTATGTTATACCTGTATATGTCCTCGATCCAGATACAAAATATTATTAAAGTATAAAGGCTGGTAAGCGAGTTAAAGGACTTTGAAGTTTTGACTGGCCGGCTGGTATACGCCACTTCGAATCCAATTATCAAGTTTTTAAATGTTACAATAAAATAAATAAAGCAATGAAATAAATACTTCATTTAATGAGCTTTTTGATTGTATTTTTGGAAATTGAAAAATGTTTTTTTTTTCTTTGAAAAAAATGTGTTTGAAAGTTACAAACTTGAATTTCACAAAGTTGGCATATTTATATTTTTTTAATTTTTTTTCTAAAAATAGCTGCTATTGTATAGATAATCCCTGCGAAGTTTCATAATGGGCTGAGAAGTAGTTTAGGAGCTAGACCGATTACAGTGCCGAAGCGCGGCGGTCGCCAGAAAGAGCGAAGTAGTAAAACTTTCAATTAAACTAAATACTTTCGATTAGAGTATTTTATCATGTTTTGCATCGCTCTAACGATTCAATTACATCTGATTATAATATAAAAAAATATATTTATATTACTGACGGTGCACAACAACATTTGAAACTTGGCAAGGATAATCTATATACAATATTGGCTATTTTAGTAGAAAAAAGTTATTATATAAATATGCCAACTTTGTGAAATACAAGTTTGAAACATTAAAAAAAATAAATAAATAAAATACTTTATTTATCACGTAGGCGAACAAAGTTGCACTTATGATACGTCAAAACAAAGAATAAGAATAATTATTATTTCTAAACAACTATTAAAATCACTTATATAACTATGGAGATTTTAAATTAGGGATAAAGTTTATACAAAAGACTAGGTACAAACCGAAGTAACCAGCTCGGGCTGGCAAGTAGGGGAAATAGAAGGGTAACGCGTCGCGATCCTCACCGGCGAGGACATGAGCCCTAACCTAGCTAACCTACCAGCCTTTCACTAGCTACCTAAGTGATGACTACCCGAAGTAGAAAGGCAGAAAGAAACTCCGGGCTTTCTGTTTTGTCATCAATTGTTCAGTACTTCTTTTGTATTTTTTTCCAAGTCTTTCTTGTACATAGTCACAATAGTTATATAAGCTAATGCACGCACATCACCGTTACCATGGGATAAGATGAAATCCAATCGATTAAACCTGGAGCGGCATAAAATAAAATTAGCGATAGCTAATAAAAGAGAACATAGATTCATACTTAAATAATGGCGTACAGCGTGCATTCGCCTACATTTACAATCATAGTTTTCAATCATGAGAAAGAAAAAAAAAAATAGTGATATTGAACAGGCAAACACAACATGATCGGGTGGTCGTCTTTCAAAAATTACATTTCATAAAGATATGATATGATTATGTCAAATTAGAACTATAGAAATGTCATTATTATAAAAAAAGCATGTGAGACATGTAACAAAGACATTTTAGGCAGTTAATTAATTACTAATGTGTGCTAACATGGTGGGTCATTGTGTGCAGGACAAACTTTCCAAACCGTCTTATCATTAAGGTAATCAGATACAGTATAGTATCCTTTACACATTAATTCACGCTTAACATAACACTTGAATTTTTGTTCGGTCAAATTGGTAATTTCGAAGGGAAGTTTATTATAGAACTTAATGCTATTAACTAAGAAAGATTTATTGGTTTTACAGAGCCTATGATTAGGGACAACCAATTTATTTTTATTTCTGGTATTTAGACTATGCAAGACACTGTTTTTAATAAAAGTACTAAGGTTTTTACGTACGTACATTATATTCTGAAAAATATATTAAAATATATGTGAATAATAATAATAAATAGTAGTAGTAATAATAAATATGAGTTTGTGGCATTGATGTTCTAGCCTATATGTATAAGCGGTCGAGTATCGTGATGGCTTTGTTTGATGCGTTATGTAAACTAGCCTGTGTCTCCAGGCGTTTTAGGTTACCACCGAGACCGTCAAATTGCCCTTCTGCCATGTGAAGTGCCACGAAAATGAAATTCTGCATTTTACCACAATCCTGTTTGAAATATAACAAGTTAATACAATTAAATCTTTTAAAATGTTGTTGTGCACCGTCAGTAATATAAATATATTTTTTTATATTATAATCAGATGTAATTGAATCGTTAGAGCGATGCAAGACATGATAAAATACTCTAATCGAAAGTATTTAGTTTAATTGAAAGTTTTTACTACTTCGCTCTTTCTGGCGACCGCCGCGCTTCGGCACTGTAATCGGTCTAGCTCCTAAACTACTTCTCAGCCCATTATGAAACTTCGCAGGGATTATCTATACAATAGTAGCTATTTATAGAAAAAAATTAAAAAATATAAATAGGCCAACTTTGTGAATTTCAAGTGTGTAACTGTCCAACACATTTGTTTCAAAGAAAAAAACATTTTTCAATTTCCAAAAATACAATCAAAAAGCTCATTAAATGAAGTATTTATTTCATTGCTTTATTTATTTTATTGTAACATTTAAAAACTTGATAATTGGATTCGAAGTGGCGTATACCAGCCGGCCAGTCAAAACTTCAAAGTCCTTTAACTCGCTTACCAGGCTTTATACTTTAATAATATTTTGTATCTGGATCGAGGACATATACAGGTATAACATAATCAAATATTACGAAAATCTGAGACATCGAGTTTTTTTTCGTGCCCGCTTCACGTGGAATGCCCCAATATTAAGACAACAATATTTATATTAGGTATTATCTTTTGCCCTGATCGCGTGATAAAGTTTTCCGGGCTAAAGTTTTCTGTTATAAACGTCACGCTATATATTTTCCCGGGATAGAAACATGTCGATGTTGTTTCCATGGTCTCATACTATCTCCATACCAAATTTGATCTAAATCCGTTGGTTAGTTTTTGAGGTAATCGCGTCAGACCGGCACGCAGCAGACAGATGCAGTGGTGGACTTTGTTGTACAACATATTTTTTATAACTTTTTAAAAGGAACATATTGTCCGTCATACCTAATTATTGCATAACATCTATAATTGTTTACGCAGCGCACACAACGGAAGCTCTCAAAAGTAATAAAAAATTTTCTCCGTATTTGCAACATTTTTCACCAACACTAAAAGATTTTTTTAAGAATCAGTAGTTCCTGAGATTAGCGTGTACCAACAAACAAATTTTCAGCTTTATATAACAGTAGTAAAGATAAACGATATAGTTTTCTTAAATACCTAATTTGTTCACTTAATTATTTAATAATTTATGGGGACCAAAAATATAATAATTAATAACAAGTCTACTTTATACAATGCAGCATCTGTAATTTTAATAAGACCTGTAATATTTATTCGTAATGTAATCAACCGCGAGTAGTATTTTACAGAGGCGTAGCGCGGCAAGGTAGAAACGAATGCGCAAGGTCATTTACTGGGGGAGCGTCGCGTCGTAAGGAAAGCAAAATGCGCGCCGATTCGAACAGTCTGCATCATTAAAAGAGTTCATCTCCGGACAGCGGCCAGTCGGCGGTTCTGTGAAAGCGGCTTGTGTCCGTGCGCGGTGTTATGACACCTTCGACCCGAGATAAGGCTTATCGGCGCTGCAACAGGGGTGCGAGCAGTCGCGCAGGGGTCGAGCGCTGCCGGGGCCCGGTCGCGACCACTGCTCTCTCATCACACACACATTGTCTGCCTAATGATCACACCCGCATTTATTCACACTTTATTTAAATATGTTTAAACCGGCTCCAAAGGAGGAAAAGGAGCCACCCACTCCAAAATAATATTTAATGTGCGTATAAACATAAAAACATGGATTGGAAAGAAGATTATATTCCTTGTGTGTGAAAAGTTAAATATTTGTTTTGGTTTGGAGTGGTTTTTGGAGCCTGGAGTTCTTTTTGATTGATTGGAATGGCATTAGCAAAGGCTAAAAATAAATGTTGCCCATAACCGACACTCAACCGATAATTTAAAAATACATACATATTATATTATCATAACTAAGATAAATTGAAATTGAACGGAGTTTATAATGATTGTTCCTTAAAAGCTATGTAAAACGTTATACTTTATGCAGTATACTGTATACATTGTACCCAGTTTAACTATTGGGCATAATAAGACTTAACATCTCATGTCTCAGGATGGCGAGCGCAGTGGAATACCAAACAATACTTTGTAATTCAAGTTGTCGGGTGGTGTTTCTGCTGTTTATGGGTGGTCCTGTCGCTTACCATCAGGCGAAGGGCAAGCTCGTCTCGTGATTCAATACCACATCAAGGAGCAGAGTGTCAAGTGTGAACATTAAAAGCCATTACCGATGTAAATACCTACCACACGAATGTCAATGATCCGCAAAGTGTGACGCGAACTATATAACACTTACCTTGGCCATTACGAGAGTAAAGGAGTTGTTCAAAAACGGTTTACTATTCGATATAAATTTTAATCAAGATAATTTATATATACTTTGATAGAACTCTTAAAAAGAGCTTATTAAAATTAATCGTTTAATTTTAATGACCTCCGTTTTAGAGAATTTTCTATTTTACTTGACTTAAAAATAACACTCAAAATGATAATTTTTTAAATATTATTACATTGGAACGCACCCCCTAAAAATTTATTTGTCACTAAAAAGGTTTTTTTGTCTCTAAGAATAACCGCGAATGACTTTTTTTGTCTTTTTTTTTCTATTTTCCCTTTATCTGAGCTCTTTATATTCGCGAATGGCAATAACTGACAGCTAGTTATGCAAAAAAAAAACGAAATTCTAGGTCTTTTGATGAATCAATCAAGTTATGTTTTTAGTTACTCTGCCAAGACAATTCTGTCTTATTTTTCTTTTAAATGGAGAGGTCTAAAATTATTCTTTTAATGATTGCAAGCTCCACATTTCTGCCACTTTATTATGCGATAAGTTTGAGGTTGGTTGGAATTTTTTCGAAATAAAGAACCAACGCCCATACAAAAAGCGGACATGTCCTTTGTTGACTCAGGACCTTGTCTCGACTACGTTGCTCATGCCGGCGTGGCGTCCCACTCCGTTTGGTACATGTTCAATTACAAGGTGTGCACCTGTGTTGCAGATGAGCGGACGGAAGCGGGCGGGTGCGGCGCGGGGCAGTTCGCGTGCGCGGACGGGGCGCGCTGCGTGCCGGACGCGTGGCGCTGCGACGGGCGCGCGCACTGCGACGACGCCTCCGACGAGCTGCACTGCGGTGAGGCGGCACACCATACTCATGCTCAATGTGGCGCACATGATGCTGTGTTGCAACACTACACAACAAACGTCGAACGAGCACGCATGCTGAAATCAACTCTATTTCATGCTCTTTCAATTCAGATTCACAGAGTCTGTTGCAATTTGCGGCAGCATAGACATATAACTGACCGGTCCTTATTCAAGTTTTAGATAATAATCAGCAGAAAACAGCGATAAAACGATAGTGCTGTCAGCAGGTACTTAATTTTTTTTATTCGGTATAATGCCTAGTCTTGCAAGAAAAGATGAGTTCTGCGTACGCCTCGGGCATAATATAAAAAGATAGGAGACAGATAGCAGCACAGTTGCTTTGAGTTCCTCTACAGCACTCTGTAGAGGGACCCAACACACTAAGTAACACAAGTATGAATGATTTATGTTAAACGCGAATGTTTGACATGCAAACAAACTAGTTTCCGGATTTTATCGCGGTTTTAAGTTTGTTACTATAAACCTCGATTCACATGAAAACTAGTTTTATTTCGAAGAGACCAGCACTGTTCAGTCAGTATGAAATCACAATAAGGTTAATTATATTAGGAAGGGAAATGGAAAGTCTGTTTGAAGTCGGGCGATGTTCTATTGCTACTAAAATCTCGTAGGCGCCAGTTGGTACAACCTTCTTGTTATTTTTTTTTCAGCGATTAAAATAACCGCTTCTAAAAGTATTAGTCTCTATTTCAAAACCTATTTTGCTTTGGAAAACTCCCGTGTGTATGGGTCATTATAATTATTGTACTAACAGTTTAAAGCATAAAAAAACATAACTGGGAAACACCATAACTAGTATACATAAATAAAGCTTTCTTCATTGATGCTCCACTCCTATTTGTCAAAGCGTGGTGTTATATAGCCTGTAGCCATCTCGGTAAATAGGCTATTCATACGTTAATATCTATCCAACACTAAAAGAATTTTCCAATTCGAACTAGTAGTTCCTGAGATTAGCGCGTTCAAACAAACAAACTCTTCAGCTTTGTATATTAGTATAAAGTGCTTTGTATATTGACTCTAAAATTATCCAATAATGGCCTTTAGAGCAAGAGAATAGAAAATACAAGGATATGATAATATATTTAAATGTTAGCTTTGTTTATTATTTCGACATTAACTCTTAAGCTAACCACAAGTCACAATAGATAAATGTTTATAAAAATATGTATTTGTGTACCAATAATAACGACTATTTAAATAGTGGCATTGCGGGCGATGTAACGACAATACATCGTCACAGTAAAACTATATGCAATAAATATTTCTTCATGTTTATTTTCTATTATCTATACTATATACTAGTGATGTAACGAATATTCGCATTCGCGAATATTCGCATATTTTTGGATATTCGCATTCGCAAAATTTCTGCGAATAATTTGCGAATGTCAATATCAGAAAAAAAAAATTTGAAGATAATAGTAGACTGCCTCGGTGGCATAGTTCTACTGCATGTGCGGTACGGCAGCGCTCTAAGGTCCTGGGTTCGAATCCCGGATCGGGCAAAGTGATATTTGGGTTTTTCTGCTCAGTATCAGCCCGGAGTGTGAAATTTGTGCCCGACATGGCGATAGGCTCGCCCCTGTCACACTATTAGACGGAACACACTTGGCGAAAAGTGGGTGCTGGTTGAGCCTCTGCATACCCCTTCCGAGATAATATTCGTAATACTGTGTGTGTGTAATAGTAGGTTAATAAAATCAAAATCTAAACTAAAACAATATTCTTCTACAATAAACTATAAATATAGTCTAAACAAACAAACAAAAAAATTATAGACTCTCAAAGAAAAATACCTCTCTTTCTTAAAACATACCAATTAATTAACTATTTTTACCATGTTTTTAAGTTTGTAATTAAACTTGAGTAGAGGAATATTAAACTTTAAAAATAAACAAAATTATTTCGTTTACTTTAATAAAGCTTAAAAATGTAATTCTCATTAGAACTTGTAACACATTAGCAACTAAGAAATTAAAAGCAATTGAAAGAAACAAAAACAAATTCTTCTATATTTTTTTTATCAGTCTTTACATAACTTTCTAATGTTTAGATAATTATCATCTTAGATAATAATAAAATTTAGATAATCATCATAAAAAATTGGCGCCAAATTTGAACAAAAACTAAACATTCGCATTCGCATTCGCGAATGTCGGTAGCAGATATTCGCATTCGCATTCGCGAATGTTCAAAAAATGACATTCGTTACATCACTTCTATATACTATATACAGCTGAAGTGTTTGTTTATTTGAACGCGCTAATCTCAGGAACTACTGGTCGAATTGACAGATTCTTTTAGTATTGGATAGACCATTTAACGAGGAAGGCTATTTAGGCTGTATAACATCACGCTATGGATGCACTCAATAGGAGCGGAGCAAGCTTATCTAAGAGCTAAATTCCAAATTTAAAAAATAAAACCGTTTATGATTCCGAACGAGCCCCTTTCGGTGAAAGGATGCACTCCGATGTGAGACCCGACTCCGTGTTAGCTACAATGTTACATCAGTGGGTAAAGGAGACCAAGTACTAACTCATTCCCTCTCGAATCAACACGTAGCCATATGCAATAACGGGCCAGTTAGTACCGTGTATTCCGTTGTGTTGCAGTGTGGAACGTGACGTGCTCGCCGGGTCAGTTCCGCTGCACGCACTCGGGCCTGTGCGTGGCGGCGAGCTGGCGCTGCGACGGCGACGCCGACTGCGGCCCGCACGACCGCTCCGACGAGGACCCGTACATGTGTACGTTACACCTGCCCACTACACCGCTTATACTATGACCGTGCCAACAAGTCCAGCTAAAAATATTCTTTGTACCCAATGAAGGGTGTAAGACTAGGCGCATTAGATCGTTTCGATCAATATCGTCGCGTGTCATTACCGATGCCCCTGCGCCACTCTCGCTAAAATGTAGGTATGTTAGCATAGTAGTCCGTCTTGTGTTCTGCGCTTGATACGTTCATAACACGGCCGACGGTAATGGCATGGTCTGGTCATGTGGGCAGACCTCTGTATGTGTAGGTTTTATATGAATGACACCTGGGGCAAGGCAAATCATTCTTAATTTCAAATACATATTCGCGATCGGCTAGACTTTGCACGATGTCTCTGTAGTAAAGTGAAGTATTTGTTTGTGTTGGCAGGCGAGAAAGACTTCAAGTGTCCGGGTAACATGGCGCGGTGCGCGACGCCGGCGGAGGGACAGTTCTCGTGCGTGCCCGTGGAACAGTTCTGCGACGGCGAGCGGCACTGCGTCGACGCGAGCGACGAGTGGGACATCTGCGACAACTGTGAGTCGCTTCATACATCTCGCACACCTCGAGGTGGCGTCTTGCTCTTAGCATGATTTTAGCCGCCGCCGTATTGTACTTTTCAGAATACGCTGAATCCGCTTTAATTCTCTGCCATCGGAAGTTATAACACGAGTGTAACCCGCATACGCTTGAGTCGGTGTTTGTGGAGTGATTTGTGAGATTCCATTGAGCCGTTTAGTGTGTCGGGCTGCGATAGCGCCGTGAGGCTTCCCTATATTGTGTTATGTGTGTGTAGTCACGGCGGCATCGTGCGCGGCGCTCGGCTGCGAGACCGGGTGCCGCCCCACACACGCGGGCCTCGCGTGCTACTGCCGCGCAGGCTACGAGCCCAAGGACGGCAAGTGTGTCGGTAAGCAACCATGATAACTTCGGATTTGTATTGTCATCAATTTTCGAAAAATCTAATAGGCTATTGTTGATACGTCCTGTGTCTGCAGACAGTGACGAGTGCGTGTGGGAGGAGACGTGCGCGCAGCTGTGCCACAACACCGTCGGCTCGTACGCGTGCGCGTGCGTCGACGGGTACGCGCTTCGGGACGACGGACGCTCTTGCGCCGCATTGAACGGTTACGCTCATATATTATTTCAAAACTTGAATAATATGTTTTTTGACCACATTATTTTGTGACTTCGATACATGTTAAAAATAATAAACACCCTGTGGGTATTGTCGGTGTGTGTTGTAGACACGGACGGCGCGGCGATGTCGCTGGTGGTGGTGACGCAGACGGACGTGCGGCGCGTGTGGCCCGCGGGCGCAGGCGCGGCTCAGCGCAGTCAGCGCCGCGCCGCGCTCGACGTGCGCGCCATCGACTACCTCTACGACAACAGGTGCGCGCTCTACTGTTTCATATTGTATCATCATTTGTGATTCTGTCGCGGACAGTACTCAGTCTATCGGACACACGGTTCACAGGAGCATCTGCTACGTGCACCACAACTTGAGCAAGGCGAGCATCGTGTGTGTGGACGCGGACGACTTCTCGCGGCAAACTGTGTTGCCCGCGCCCGCGCTTTTCCCCGACGTCGACAGTGAGTACCGCCGGTGCGCATCGCTAGTGTAACGCCGGACAAGCTATTCACATGACGGTCGTTGTTGACAGCTGTGGATCACATGGCGATAGATTGGCTAAGCGGCGCGTGGTACCTGGCGGACGTGGGTCGCGAGGCGCTGTACGTGTGCAGCGGCGCGCTGCGCCCGTGCCGCGTGCTGGTGGACGCGCGGCTGTCGAAGCTGCGCGGGTTGGCGCTGGACCCGCTGGCGGGGCTGGTGTTCTGGTCGGTGTGGGGCGCGTCGCCGGCGCTGGTGGAGCGCGCGCGCCTGTCGGGCGAGGCGCGCGGCGCGGTGGCGGCGCTGAAGCTCGTGTACCCGGCGGCGCTCACGGCCGACCCGCCCGCGCGTGCGCTGTACTGGGCCGACGTGTACCTGGAGTGCGTCGAGCGCGCCGACTACGACGGCAACAACCGACGCACCGTGCGCCAAGGGTACACGGTGAGCGACGCGGCACATGTCCGTCTGATGCGTCTGTACGGCAGGGCGCTAACGGCTCGTCGTATCTTCCAGACGCAGCGGCTGCAGAACATCGGCCTGTTCGAGACGACGCTGTTCCTGCCGGTGTGGGGCAACCAGTCGGTGGCGGCGGTGTCGCGCTACAGCCGCGTGCGCGCGCACACCGACGTGCGCGTGGACGCGCGCCCCACCGCCGCGCTCGTCTACCACCGACAAAAACAGCCTAAAGGTCTTCACCATATTATACTCATTATGTGCATTCAAATCGATTCAATTAGGAGTCCGTGTATACGTACTCGATCTCTTTTTGCGACAAACGGTATGCCTGCTCATTTAACAAAATAAAACTCTTGACCCACGCCGTTGTGTTTTTCAAAGTATGTCACAAACAAAATATATTTCTGATATTAGTTGTAAATTGTGCCGATGTACAAACTGTATTTTTATTGCAGTGGAGAGTCCTTGCGCCGTGGACAACGGCGGGTGCGCGCACATCTGCGTGCACGAGGCTCGCGACAGGGGCGACAGGGGCGAGCGGCGCGGCGCCTCGCGCGGGACCCTGCGCGCGCACTGTCTCTGCGCTCACGGGTACCGCCGCGCCGGACACGGGGACTGCGTGCGTGAGTGCCGACTTCTTGACTCATATACACTTAAAAAAAATTATGTTGTTTGTCAATTTAGGACCACTATGTAAAATTTTCTATAAAAAAAATGCTCAGGTGTGGAACTAGAAAGTTACCTGGTGGTAGCGCGCGGCTCCCCGCCGCTAGTTCAGGGGCTGCCGGCGGGCGGAGTAGCGGGCGGCGCGCACGCGCATTGGGAGGCGTTGGTGCCCGCCACGGACGCCGCGCGCCCCACCGCTGCAGACGTCGACCTCGCCGGCGGGTACCTCTACTACTGCGACGTGCACAGGTACGGAAGTGCTCTCATCCCCATAGAGCAGATGACAAATAGAAGCCCTCATTGTTATTCGCACCATTAAAATTAAACTAATCTATAGGTCGTCATTCTAAGGGATTCATGAACCTTATACTAAAAACGCAGTGTCGTATCTTCTGTTTAGATATGAGATAGTGCGCCAGAAGCTGGACGGCAGCGCGCGCGAGGTGTTCGTGGATCAAGACGTGGACAACTGCGAAGGCATCGCCGTCGACTGGATGGGCCGCAACCTGTACTGGACGGACGACGCGCTGGGCGCGGTGTCGGTGGCGCGCCTCGACCCGCCGCGGGCCTCGCGCGTGCTCGTCAGCGAGCGCGACTACAACCCGCGCGCCATCGTGCTGCACCCCGCCGCCGGCATGATGTACTGGAGCGTGTGGGCCAGCGCCGTGTCGGCGCGCGGCCGCATCGAGAGCGCGCAGATGGACGGCGCGCGGCGTCGCCTGCTGCTCGACGAGGACCTGCACTGGCCGAGCGGGTTGGCGCTGAGCGCGGCCGGCGACGAGCTCTACTGGTGCGACACCTACCTCAACAAGCTGGAGCGGCTGCGGCTGGCCACCGGCGCGAGAGAACAACTCGCCGCGCATGCGCCGCAAGCTCCGTTACTCAAGCCTTATGGATTGGCATTATATGAGGGTGAGTTTAGTATTGTTTTGACCCACATTTTTATGACAAAATGTCAGTTACAAGTAAAACATGTTTACTGAAGGACCTACGCGTGCGATATAAAGCATTTGCGTGTGCAGGCGGCGTGATCTGGAGCGAGCACGGGTCGGGCGCGATACGGCGGTTGGAAGCGAACGGCAGCGTGTCGCTGTTGTACGACCTGCCGCCGCCGCTGTACGACCTGAAGCTGGTGTCGCAGACGGCGCGCACCGGGCGCAACGAGTGCTCGCACAAAAACGGCGGGTGCGCACAGCTGTGCCTGGCGCGGCCGGCGGGGCGCGCGTGCGCATGCGCAGCGGGGTCGGAGCCGGCGCCGCCTGCCGGCCGCGGCTGTGCGCCCGCACAGCCCGCCGCCGCGCCGCACGGATCCGCCGCCGCCAACCGCTGCCCCGACGGACACTTCCACTGCGGACGCGGGTGAGACTAATCACACAACTGACTTACATTAAACGCGATCACTTTAAAATATTCATTTTGGAAGTTAAAATTTTATCGATCTGTGAAATTCGGCTCGAAGGACCAAACACTACGATTTAATTAAAATCTAATTTACAATGTATTAAATGTTGTGCGTCACGCAGGCGCTGCATCGAAGCGCTGTACGTGTGCGATGGCGACGCGGACTGCCCCGACGGCTCCGACGAGGACTCCTCACCGCTCGGACCCTGCGGTGTGTGTTGTGCCTGTATTATTGATTAGTTGCGCGAATCGTCTCAGACAACTTCGTTGATACTATTGTTCAATCAAATGAACGTTAGCGCATGTATGTTGCAGCGAACGTGACGTGCGATGAGAGCCAGTTCATGCAATGCGACACCAACCGCTGCCTACCTAAGAGCTGGGTTTGCGACGGACTGAAAGGTGAGTCACGTCACAGAGTAATATGAGCGAAGGTTGACTCGTGTTCTTAAAATCGCTCAGTTCTGTCACACGATCGCTTAGATTTCAAGCTCGTGCTCAAAGTTAGGAAATATCGTGTTACGAATCATGGGCACCAATAATTGCGGTTCTCTCAGGTGGCGTACATAAACACTGTTACGTACGGCGGAGAACATATTACTATCTTGCCCATGATCGCAGCCAGGCCAGTGATATGAAGTGTCGGTGCGTACTGTGCACAGACTGCTTCGACGGCAGCGACGAGACGGGGTCGGCGTGCGCGCGCACGTCGTGCGGGCCGGAGCAGTTCCTGTGCGCGCGCAGTCGCCGCTGCGTGCCCGCCGCCTGGCGCTGCGACGGCGCGCGCGACTGCGGCCGCGGCGACGACAGCGACGAGGCGGGCTGCGAGCGTCGCGACTGCAGCGGACACATGTACCAGTGCGCCAGCGGCGGCGCCTGCGTGCCCTGGGAGTACTACTGCGACGGCCGCGCCGACTGCGCCGACGCGAGCGACGAGCGCGCCTGCCGCCCCGCGCCGCGCCCCGCGCCGCGCCCGCCCGCGCGCACCCCGCCGCGCCACCACGACGACAAGAACACGCTGTGCGAGGACCACGAGTTCCAGTGCGACAACACCGAGTGCATACGCAAGGTCAGGCCTGTCGTGAGTTACACGGGGATTCATATGAAAGCAAATATATCATCTAGTTCCATTTGTGACGACGTATATGATAACATGTTGATCGCAGGAGTTCCGCTGCGACTTCCACGTGGACTGCTTGGACGGGTCGGACGAGGCGGGGTGCCCGAGCACGAGCAGCACGAGCAGCCCGGCGCCCGCCTCGTCCACCGCCGCCCCCACCCCCGGGCCCGGTGACGAGTCGGCCGGGGTGGAGTGCGCGCCGCCCGCGCTGCGCTGCGACAACGGCACGCGCTGTGTGCCGCTGCTTCAGCTGTGCGACGACAATGTCGACTGCGCAGACGGCGCCGACGAGGCCGACCGCTGCGGTCAGTGCCGAACACTGTTACTTACAAATATACATCTAATATAATAGGAGACAGGCGTATGCAGCATAAAAATTGGTTAAAAAATGAGCGAGTAATTCATATTTAAGATATTGTAATGTGCAGAAGTGGCTGCGATGTGGGGATATCGCTTCATCTCTTTCTTTCGCACGCGTACGTAATTATCGATGACGTCACATGTGGGTATTTCGTCTCTTTTCTCTTTCTTGTTAATTACCCCTTCCACTGAAATTCAGAGACTTATAACTTGTTGATTTTTCACCGGATTTTAATAAATTCTTCTGTGTTATAATTTATATTATGTAAATATTTGGTAATTGTTAAAAACAAAAATGAGTCCGATACCCTATTACTGCTAATGAGATTGATCATATCAGGGCTGTGTAATGAGAAATGTGTGTATCGCGCAGGGGAGCCAATGTGCGAGGTGTCGGCGTGCAGCCACGAGTGCCGTCCGTCGCCGCGCGGGCCGGTGTGCGCATGTCCCGCGCCGCTGCACCTGCAGCGCGACCAGCTCACCTGCGCCGCCGCTCACCTCTGCGCCGACTGGGGCGTCTGTAGCCACGTGAGTACACCACCATCACCACCACCGCTACATATCACACGCACTGCACCATTCACTCCCCGCCTTATGTGCAGAGTTGCCGCCCGCAGAAGAACCGGTACAAGTGCACGTGCGACGAGGGTTACCAGCTCGCGGATGACGGCTTCACCTGCAAGAGCACATGTGAGTCGCAACGAGATATTATATTTATGTTTGTGTTTATGTCGGCGGAGGACGGCAGTGCGTGAGTGAGAGCGCGTGTTGCAGCGAGCGAGACGCCGCTGCTGGTGTTCAGCAACCGGCACGAGATCCGCGGCATCGAGCTGCCGAGCCTGACGGTCCGCGCGCTCATCTCCTCGCTGAAGAACACCATCGCGCTGGACTGGCGCCGCGACCCCGCCACCGGCGCCGTGTCGCTCTACTGGACCGACGTCATCGACGACAACATCTACAGAGGCGTGCTGCTCGGAAACGGTGAGTCCGGCGAGGGCTCATTCAACTCTTGCGGCACCAAACTATCGTAAGGCATACCTAAGGAACAGTGAAGGTGTAGAGTGGCCCCAGTTTATTATATTTGTGTTAATGATATGATAGCGTAAACGAACGAAGTGTGCGTGTATGCAGCGCTGACCGGCATCGAGGTGGTAGTGCAGCAGGGGCTGTCGACAGCGGAGGGGCTGGCAGTGGACTGGGTCGCCGGCAACCTCTACTGGGTCGAGAGCAGTCTGCATCAGATCGAGGCACGTTGGAATACTTTTTTATTAATGTGTATTTTAGAGTTATTACAAATTTATGTTGTGTATTTAAATTTTAAAAATGTGAAAAGAGTCGTTTCGTAGAGCTGCCCGGTGAAGCACGTTGACATAATATGGCCACTGTCCTTGAACTCGTTTTAAAATAATTAACATTATCGTTGCTATTTAAAATATAATGTTACTTGCATTACTGTGAAAAAGGAGCGTTGAATATTAAGTTAATGAGAACTAACATCACGTTCTGTTCATGCTCGACAAACGGTAGTGTGTGATGGTGTCGTGTGCAGGTGGCGCGGCTGGACGGCAAGTACCGGCGCACGCTGGTGGCCGGCGACATGGACAGCCCGCGCGCCATCGCGCTGGACCCCGGCGAGGGTGAGTGTCGGGCGGGTGCGGGCGTGTGCCGTGAAAGAAACAAAGAAAATATTTATTTGTAACAAGCAAAATTACATAATAATTAACAAAAGCACAAATACTTTAATCTTAAATAAAAAAAAAAAAATATTAAGTTTTATTTACTTATTTATGTTTACCGCCAAATTTGTGGCCAATAAATGTTTTTTTCTTTCTTTTTTTCTAAATTTATTTGCTCGTCACAAAAGCGGCCCCAGTACAGCATTGCTGATAAAAAAAAACAGTATTGATCTTTCGCTGGGTCGTTTTGTGATGTCACGGGCGACAAAGGCATAAACAGTGAAACGAGCGGTGCGAGTGTAAGCGTGCCGTGTGCGTGCAGGGTACCTGTTCTGGAGCGACTGGGAGCAGGCGGCGCCGCGCATCGAGCGCTGCTCGCTGGCGGGGCGGCGCCGGCGCGAGCTCGTGCGCGTGGACGCGCTCACCGACGGCGCCTGGCCCAACGGCATCTCGCTCGATTACCGCGCCAAGCGACTCTACTGGATCGACGCCAGGTCCGACTCGATCCACACGACGACGTACGAGGGCGAGGACTACCGCGAGGTGCTGCGCGGCCACTCGGCGCTGTCGCACCCGTTCGCGCTGACGGTGTTCGAGTCGCACGTGTACTGGACGGACTGGCGCAGCTCCAGCGTGGTGCGCGCCAACAAGTGGAACGGCAGCGACGTGACCGTGGTGCAGCGCACGCTCACGCAGCCGTTCGACCTCAAGGTGATCCACGCGAGCCGCCAGCCGGCGCCGGCGGTGGCGAGTCCGTGCGCGCGCCGCAACGGCAACTGCTCGCACCTGTGCCTCGCGGACGCGCCGGGCCAGCGCGCCTGCGCCTGCCCGCACGCCATGCGCCTCGCGCGCGACAACACCACCTGCACGCGTAACTATACTCCCGGCTTTATATCTATACACTATACATACTACAACTATTTCTGAACCGTTTGCCTGGTGGTAGGTCTCTCATACATATGTGAAGGTTCGTCTGGATGGGTACCACCTCAATATCTGTTTCTGCCGCCAAGCAGCAGTGTGTAGTCACTGTTGTGTTCCGGTTTTAAGGACAATGTAGCCAATGTAACTACTGGACATAATAAGACTTAACACCTCATATCTCAGGATGGCGAGCGCAGTGGAATACCGAACAATACTTTGTAATTCAAATTGTTCGACGGTGTTTCTACTGTTTATGGGCGCTCCTATCGCTTACCATCAGGGGAACGGCAAGTTCGTCTCTTCATTCTAAGCAATAAAAAAAGTGGCAATGACATATCATTATAGATTATGTGTATGTCGATGGTAAAATTTTCAGACATTTTAGACTCTGCATAGAGTTTTATATGCTTACTAGCTTTTACCCGCGGGTCCGCCCACTTGTGAAGGGTTTTCCAGGATAAAGTTTTCCATTATAATGCTCGTCGGTGATGCGGTACTGAATGCACCGAAGCTGCCAGTGAATCTGTTGTAAATATGGTATATGTTCTTAGTAATTAAATAAAGTTAGTAAAAAGATGTTATTGACATGAGTGTTTATTTCGGACTAAAAGGAAGTAACTATGGCAAACAAAATACAATTAGTTCTAAAAATAGAACATATAAAAATAATAAGTCACGACGAAGGTTACAATCTCCAACAGCCGCCCTTAATCGCAGTTGTGACAGAAACAAAACAAATAAAATAATTAAGTTTCTAAACCTAAGTTAACTACACATCGTTTGTGTGCTAGAGGTCCGAGGGCCTTCGTTAGTACATCAGCAGGCATATCGTTACTTTTTATATATTCTAACTTAACAATATTATTAGATACCTTATCTATACTATTATATAAAGCTGAAGAGTTTGTTTGTTTGTTTGTTTGTTTGTTTGTTTGTTTGTTTGTTTGAACGCGCTAATCTCAGGAACTACCGGTCCAAACCGAAAAATTCTTTTTACGTTGGATAGCCCTTTGTTCGTGGAGTGCTATAGGCTATATATCATCACGCTATACCCAATAGGAGCGGGGCAGTAATGGCTAATCTCAGGAACTACCGGTCCAAACTGAAAAATTATTTTTGCGTTGGATAGCCCTTTGTTCGTGGAGTGCTATAGGTTATATATCATCACGCTATACCCAATAGGAGCGGGGCAGTAATGGCTAATCTCAGGAACTACCGGTCCAAACTGAAAAATTCTTTTTGCGTTGGATAGCTCTTTGTTCGTGGAGTGCTATAGGCTATATATCATCACGCTATATTCAGTAGGAGAGGAGCAGTAATGGCTAATCTCAGGAACTACCGATTCGAACTGAAAAATTATTTTTGTGTTGAATAGTCCTTTGTTGTGGAGTGCTCAAAGTTATATATCATCACGCTATGACCAATAGGAGCGGAGCAGTAATGAAACATGTTGCTTAAACGGGGAAAATTATGAGTTTTGAGCGCTTCCGTTGCCTGCGCTGCGTAAACGGTTAAAGTTATGCAACAATGATGTATGACGGGATTGTTTCACTTAAAAAGTTCTAAAAAATATATTATAAAACAAAGTTCCCCGCTGCATCTGTCTGCCTGAACGTGTTAAACTCAAAAACTACCCAACGTATTAACATGAAATTTAGTATGGAGACAGTTTGAGACCCCGGGAAGAACATAGGCTCCCGGGAAACTACTACTTTTATAACGGAAAACTTTAGTCTGAAAAACTTTATAACGCGGGCGGAGCCGCGGGCAAAAGCTAGTCCCTAATAAAGTGAAACATAGTATCTATATGCTTCGTCCTGCTCTGGTGTACAGGATTTCGAACAAGATTAATGGCACTTTGGCTGTCAGAAGCTAAGTTAATTGAACAAAGTATACCTGTTATCTCGTATATAAACCGACGTAAGTAACACGCTTCCTTCGTGGCAGACGCTAATGCCATATATTCTGACTCGGCCAAACTTAACGCAACAGTAGGTTGCTTCTTGGACTCCCATGATACTGGACCTCCACTTAACTTGTAAACATAACCGGTGTATGACCTTCTGTCGATTGGACAGTTTGCCCAGTCTGCGTCACAAAAACCCTTTAAATGGTTCTTCATTCTTATGACTTGACCATCCGTTCTTCTTGCCATATTATTTTAAACTAATGGAGTATCCACGGTCTTACACTCCTTCATATTAAACTTTTCTAATATAGAAAGAATATAATTCAGAGATCTTTTAATGAAAAATATCTCGACAAATCTTCTCAAAATTCAAATTCTTGACAGTGTCAAATGTCAAATTAGATTTAAAGAAGACTATTATGTCATCAACAAAATTCCCAATATCATAAGTTCTTTACCATAGAGTTTGGTAGTTTAATTTTGTAAATCCATTTACATGGTATAACCTTGTTGTTAGGTCTATCTACTAAATTCCATGTATGGAGTTTCCTTAAGGAACTATACTCATCAACCATAGCATGTTGCCACTTATGAGCATCATCGGCATGAGTAGCTTCGTAATATGTCGTAGGTTCATTAGAATCTACCATTGACGTATTGTAAGCTTTATAAAAATTTGTTGCTTTTCTATCTCTGGAAGGGTATCTGCGCTCAGGGTGCGATTCCTGTTCCAAATTCGCTGTCACTTCTTCCACACTAGGCAGCCTTAAGTCACTGAGAGACTCTCGCTCTTCCAGAGTCACTGACTCTTTTGCACTTTCTAGATTTACTGGTAAAGTTGCTTCAGCCGCCGGGCTGATATTCTCATCACAGTCATAGAATTGACAGTCATGATCAAACTCAGAATCAATCTCTTTTGCTCATCAAATAACAATATAGATTCTGACTGTGCGACAGATTGCTTCTGCTTTAGCGCTGTAAAGCAATTTTCAAAAAAGGTTGCATCTCTGGATATAATAACTTTTCGTGGGTTAGCAGGATCCCTAAAAATATAAGTGCCTGGATTTTCAGAATAACCGACGAAAATTGCTTCCTGTGCCTTGACATCTAATTTCTTCCTGTGACACGAAGGTATATGGACTAGAGCTCTACAACCAAATACTTTTAGATGGCTAAGATCACCTTTTCGTCCATACCATTTGTCATAAGGAATTTGTCCACCTAAGGCTCGATGAGGAGACCTATTCTTAAGGTAAATGGCAACTTGGAATGCATCTTCCCAGAATGCTTTCGGTAGTGAACTTTCAGCTAGCAACGTTCTTGCCTTTTCTGTAACCGAACGATGGGTGCGTTCCGCTACTCCAACTTGCTGAGGACTATAAGGCGTCGTTGTTTGATGTTCTATACCTTTTGAAGCAAGATAATCAACAAACTCTTTATTCACGAACTCCTTACCTCCATCAGTCCTAATTGCTTTAATTGTTTTATCTAACTGATTTTCAACAAAACATTGAAACACACAAAATATATCTTTGACTTCTGTTTTAGAAGAAATAAAATAAGCAAACACTTTTCGCGTATAATCGTCTACTATTGTCAACATATATCTATTTCCTTGAAAAGAAGTTGTAGACACCGGTCCCATCAAATCCATATGGATCAGTTCCAAGGGGGAAGTAGCCTTATTAAACGCTAACTTTTTGAAAGGTTTTCTTGCTTGTTTACCTTCCACGCAAGCGATACAACTAGTTTTATCTACTCCTGTATACTTTATACCTACCTTGTGATTTTTCAGTTGGTTCATGCCTATACGACACAAATGTCCTAACCTCTTATGCCAAATTTGATAACTATCCTGACAACCAGAGTGCACATCTTGTGTCAAAAATTATCCGCCACATTCTCGGAAACATTTACAGTTCCATCTAAAACGTACAGTCCACCACAGGGCGAGGCATGAGCAACAGATTCACCTGTAAAATTAAAAGTATCAGATTTATAAAAGTTACATCCATTTTTATCAAAAACACAAATAAAACCCTTTTCAACAGTTTTATATACAGATAACAAACTAGCTTTCAAATCTGGTATATAAGCAACATCACTAATATTGTTGACTACGTTCTCGGGCGTGTTTATTGAAATATTTCCAATTCCGCAGCACTTAATCTGTTCTCCATTTGCGACAGTAACAGTACCTTGATTCTGTATCGAGATATTCTGAAACCAGTCCCGTCTAGAAGTCATGTGTCTAGTACAACCTGAATCTACATAAATTATGTCCTTTCTTGGGTTTCCAGAAGTATTAAGACTTGTAAATATCGTATCATTGGTATTTACCGCATTGCCTTTCTCCTTCTTGTTTCTCTGTGGACAGTCTGGTCTCTTATGTCCAGGTGTCTTGCACTCATAACAAACTATATTCTTCTTCATTGGCTTAGGCTTCTTCTTCGCATGAAAGACAGAGTCTAATGATGTAGCCACATCTTTGGACATTTCATTAAGCAGTTTTGTTTTCACCAACTCTGTAGTCACGTCTACATTGCAATTTTCTAAAGCCATAATGAGAGGTTCATACCTTGGAGTTAGACCTCCCAAAAGTATTGCAGCAATAGACTTGTCCTCTATGACTACATCAATATCCGCAAGATCCTGTGCGGTTGACATAACTGCGTTAATATATAGTTCAATATTTTTGAACTCTGATAGACTCAACCTGTACAGTCTACGCTCCAAAAATAATCTTCGTCCTATTCCCTTATCTTCAAAGGCTTTTTGCAAACAAGTCCATGCCTCAGATGCAGTTTTCGCACATCTTATATGGGTTATCGCTGCACCTTCTACTGATAAGCATATCTTTGCTAATGCCTTTGCGTCTTTGCGTACCTTTGTAGAGGCATGGGTTGTGTCTCCATCTCGGTATCCACTAATTGTTTCCCATAAATCCTCATGGATAAGGTAATTTCGCATCTTGAACTTCCAAGTCGGATATCCATCTTTTATCCTCAAACAAGGAAATGGAAAAGATGTGATCGACGCAGGGGAATTTTTCACACTCGAAACATCTCCAGATTCATGTGACATTTTCAGACTATTACTATTTCCTAGTCACACAAAAAATATATACAACTTTATTTTACTAAATAACGTGAAAAAACTAAGAACTAAGCGTTCGTGCTGATAACGTGTTGTAAATATGGTATATGTTCTTAGTAATTAAATAAAGTTAGTAAAAAGATGTTATTGACATGAGTGTTTATTTCGGACTAAAAGGAAGTAACTATGGCAAACAAAATACAATTAGTTCTAAAAATAGAACATATAAAAATAATAAGTCACGACGAAGGTTACAATCTCCAACAGAATCATCGCGGCTCTACTACCGCTTGATGAACGCTTTTGAAACTCGAGATGTACAATATATACGTAATGATCAAACAACCTACAAAAACAGGGTGGGAAATCGTAAAACAGTGTACCGACAATGCTTCAATAAAATGAAAAATAAGTTAACGAAAACAATTTTGAAGTACTAATGAAAATTAAGTCATTCACAACTTTTCTGGTATGTTTGATTCAAGTATCGTCAGGTCATCTGTTGATATTTTGTAGAGGTTTGTATGAAACGCAACATTAAAGCGGGTGTGTTGTAACGCCTATAATTTTTTTATTTGTATTAAAATATTTTGTCGTCAATGTGATAAACGCGCAGGTCGCGTGCTCGTGGCGCGCGGCAGAGGCTCGTTCGGTACATGACTTTATATCTTTTCGTATTCTTTCAGTAGTTTGTTATTGGTAAGCCTAAGAATATTTGAAATCCGAGTTTGAAAAGCCTTTATTAAACGGCTATCATTTCTTGACAACCGACTCGAGGTGATATCGCACCCAGTGCGGAGTCGTGCGAGTCGTGTGTCAACAGTGAGGCAGGGTCGACTGAAACGTTGGTTGCGTGCGCAGGGCACGAGAAGGTGCTGCTGATCGGGCGCGCGGGCGAGATCCGCGGCGTGGACCTGGACGCGCCCGCCGCGCTCATGATGCCCACCGTGTCGGGCCCGCACGTCACCGCGCCCGCCGCGCTGCACTACCACGCCGCCGAGCGAACCATCTACTGGGCCGACACCGAGGTACCGCGCCCGCGCCCGCGCCCGCGCCCGCGCCCGCGCCCGCACCCGCGCCCGCACCCGCGCCCGCTTGTGCTCCGTACCAAATGTATTGCGTGTGTGTGTGTCAGACGAACGAGATCAAGCGCACCGGCCTGACGGGCGGCGCGGTGGTGGTGGTGGCGGATAGCGGGGTGGAGGCGCCGCGCGGCCTGGCGCTGGACTGGGCCGCGCGTCTGCTGTACTACTCCACCGGCGAGGCGCTGGCCGTGTGCAGCCTGGCCGGCGAGTACACCGCGCACATCTACACGCACGGACTGCACAACCTCACCGCGCTCGCCGTGGATCCGCTCAGGTACCGTGCCGACGCGTCACATCGTTCACTGCGAGCCGGTGTCTCGACAAAGTATAATACTTAGCGTGAGGGTTGTGTGTGCAGAGGCAAGCTGTACTTCTCGGTGGCTCCGGGCGGCGCGGCGCGGATCGAGGCGGCGCTGGGCGACGGCTCCGACCGCCGCGTGTTGCTCGACCAGCACGCCGACCCGCTGCTCGACACCGTCGTCAGTCAGTGCACATTGTATTACTCACATTGCGTCTCATGCTCAGGATTAGTGATGACTTTGGGACCTTCAGTCCGCAGTTGTGCTATGTATCGACTGATAGTCGAAGGATTTGTGGTTTGTCAGGCATGTGCGTGGACGAGGAGGAGCGTCTGTACTGGGTGAACAGCGGGTCCGGCACCATGCAGTACCTGGACGTACGCACCGGCCGCCACGCCACGGTGAGTAGCTCGCCCCACGGGACACACTTATGTTTATTCACACTCACATTGCAAGCTTGCTGTTTTGTACCATCTTATAATTGTTTGTGTACGTCCCAGTATATTGTGCGATTATTTTTTTTAAATAGCTGTGGAGACAACACTCTATCTCATCTTTCTCACGCATCGTAAATCCCGATGTCGTTAAGTCTTGCGCCGTTTCTTGGCACTTGTTCCTTTTACCAAAATTCAAAGGATTATAACTTATTGATTTTTGAACAGTTTTGATGATTCTGTTTGTGTTAGAATTCATCTAACATATATATTTAACAAGAGAGAGTGAGATTCGCGTGACCTTGTCTACGTGCAGCTGCCGGTGGAGCGCGGGCTGGTGCCGACGGCGCTGGCGCTGCGCGGCGCCGAGCTGCTGTGGGCCGAGCGCGAGCACCGCGCGCTGCACGCATGCGCCGCGCGCCGCTGCGACCGCGACCGCATCTACGCCAACAACACCGGTGCGCCACCCGTCCTGCGCTCCGGCGTGTCTTCATGTACGTCGAGTTCGCTTTGCTCACGTGGCGCTCTGTGCAGAGGGCGTGCTGTCGCTGCGCGTGTACGAGGCCAGCGCGCAGCCGCCGGGCGGGCCCTGTCTGAACCACACGTGCGCGCACCTGTGCGTGCCGGCGGGCGCGCGGGCCCAGTGCGTCTGCGCGCTGGGACACAGCGGCCCCGCGTGCCGGCCGCGCGACGAGCTGGTGGTGTACTCGGTGGGGTGGGAGGTGCGCGCGGTGGCGGCGGTGGGCGAAGCGGGGGCGGCGGACGAGGCCGATCGCGGCTCGCTGTTGCCGCCGGTGGCGCAGGTGTCGCTGGCGGCGGCGCTGGACTACGCGGCGGAGGGCGAGTGGCTGTACTGGGCGGAGGGCGAGGCGGCGAGCGTGTGGCGCGCGCGGCGGGACGGGTCGCGGCGGGCGGCGCTGGTGCGGCCGCGCGACTCGCTGGACGCGCAGCCCGCCGACTGGCTCGCCGGGCTGGCCGTGGACTGGGCCGGCGGCAACATCTACTGGTCCGATCCACGCCGCATGCTCGTCGAGGTGGCGCGCCTCGATGGACAGCATCGATACGTCCTGCTCGACACTGACCCGCACAGAGTCACCGGTCAGTCTCATAACGTTAAGAAACTCGTCATTTAGTAAACACAACAGTAAGAGTTTAGTATATAGTAATTTAGTATACAATAAATGCATTTCATTGAAATTGACGTAGGTATTGCGGTTATCCAATGCGCTTGTCTAGTCGGCGGTGTAGTGTATGTGAGTGTGTGTGTGTGGTGCAGTGGTGGCGGTGGACGGGTCGCGCGGGTGGGTGTTCCTGGGCGGCGGCGGCTGGGTGCAGCGCGCGCGGCCCGACGGCTCGGCGCGCCGGTTGCTCTACAACGGCACCGCCATCGCAGACCTCGCGCTGCATATAGAGGTCGGTACACAGGTTCTTTTTCACTAAATAAGTGTTCCGAAGAAGTATAGCTATAATGTATGTTGAGCAGTTAGCCGCGGTCGGAATGATGCGCTGTGTGTACAGGAGGAGCGCGTGTACTGGGTGGAGGCGTGGTCGGCGCGCGTGTGGCGCATGCGCTACGACGGCGGCGCGCGCGAGCTGGCGGCCACGCTCGCGCCGCAGCGGCACCACCCCGTCGCACTCGCGCTGCACCGCGACACCGCCTACTGGCTCGACACGTCTGTACCGACTCTGATCACAATATCGATACTCCGTTACACTCCTTCACACAACCTCCTGTACTCCAGGCGTAAACGAAACAGTCAAAACATTATTATTGCATAAAAAAATTTACTCATTGTTACTCTCTATGTAAACAAGTCCACTAGATGTGTGTAGTAGTAACGTGCGGCGCTCGTCGCTGCCTTAGCTCTGCACGAGTAGTCAGTAATAGTTGTCATCATGATGCAGCATGGTGAACCGCGGCAGCGTGCTGGCCGCGCCGCTGCGCAATATGAGCGACTACCGCGTGCTGCGCGACAACCTCGGCGACAGCCTCAAGGATATATTCGTAAGTGATAGATTGCACATCTCCAAAAAAGTTACATCACAAAAATAAAACTATATTTCAAAGGTTAACACAAGAACACAACACATTCTGGTTGTGATATGTTTAAATTTGAAATCCCAGTTTATTATGTGTGGTGAGTTTCATAGTCTACATCGATTGCTTGCCGACTAACAATGTGAGTGTTATTTTGCGTGCCGTGTGTCAGGTGTGGTCGGCGGCGGCGCAGACGCGGCGCGCGGGCGCGAACCCGTGCGGCGCGGGCGCGGGCGCGGCGGGCGCGGGCGGCGCGTGCGAGGCGCTGTGCCTGTACAACGGCACGCACCCGCGCTGCGTGTGTCCGCACGGACAGCTCGCGCCCGACGGCCGCTCCTGCACGCGTCAGTTCCAACACACTATCTCATTATATTCATCATCTGTACTGCACATATTTTCATTATCCCTGCCGTTCGCCAGATGGCAAGCGATACGACCGCCCATACACAATACAAACATCATCCGATACTTTGAATTACAAATTAATGTTTTGTATTCCACTGTGAGACATGGTGGTGAACCATGATGACTGCACACTGCACTTGGTGGCAGAATTAGACAATGTGAATCACATATCAAAAACACACCACCAGTGAATTCTATTGAACTATTATTAATTGTGCGATAAACGAACTGTATAGGTATATATAGTGACCACATTTAAAAATTTAAAATAGTGAAATATCAAATGCATAGAACAAAAGCATTATAACGATTATAAATGTATCGTTTTCATATGCATGTGTGTGTGCAGCGTACACGTCGTTCCTGATGTACTCGCGCGTCACGAAGATTGAGAGCGTGCACCTGCGGGACGAGAAGACGCTCAACTCGCCCTACCCGCCCATACAGAACAAGTCAGTACTGCGCGCTACACACTCGGCGCTATTATACCACTTACAATCTAACAATTCTAATCTTTACTCCGATCGCGAAAATACACCAAATAAAATAAGTCATATATAATTAATATGTCTAGAAATTTTTGTTCTGATTGATCTATTTTCGCGACGGTTCGAACAAATTGAGATTATTTATTGAAAATGATGGTTATTCGCCGCGAACTCTATTCTAGAATATTACTGCTATTTGATTTATTGACGCTGGAGAAAAAGTTGGATAAGTTTAAGGTGTTTGTCTGTCTGTGTATGATTTTTGGTACAATGTCATCAAAAGTAAAGACGAGTATGTGACATTAGTAACGCAATATCAAAATGACCCTGTCTTTGTAAGACAAATAAACTTATTTGATAAGTTAAGTCGATAGTCGTTCTGTTCGTGTACAGGGAGCTGATGCGCAACGCGATCGGGCTCGCGTACGAGTACAACACCTCCACGCTCTTCTACTCCGACATCCAGCGCGGCTCCATCAACGCCGTGCACTTCGACGGCAGCGACCACCGCGTGCTGCTGTCGCGTCAGTATAACACCTCACCTCTGCACATGATCCCCGGCTTCTATTTAACAAGTGGCCGCATGGAGCTATCATTGTTTGTCTGTTCTTGCTCGCTCAGTTGACTTAATTGTCTGGCTAAACGTGGAACTGTGCGTGTTGTACAGAGGTGGGCGCGGTGGAGGGCATGGTGTTCGAGGCGAGCTCGCGCACGCTGTACTGGACGTGCAGCAGCGCCGCGGCCGTGCGAGCGGCTCGCCTGCCGCGGCTCGCTGCCGCCCCCACTCCCTCCGCCCCCGCCACACCCGCGCTCACCGCCAGCACCGTGGTGCGGCTCGCCCGCGGGGACCGCCCGCGCGGCATCGACCTCGACCCCTGCGAAAGGTACGCCACGGTTTTTGAATCCCGTCAGGGCTCCATAACGCATCGCATTAATGACAACATTTATCCGCAGCCGCCTGTACTGGACGAACTGGAACGAGTCGAACCCGTCGCTGCAGCGCGCGTACACGAGCGGGCGCGAGCTGCAGGTGATCGTGTCGACGGAGATCCTGATGCCGAACGGACTCGCGCTGGACCACGCCGCGCGCAAGCTCTACTGGGCCGACGCGCGCCTCGACAAGATCGAGAGGATGCACTACGACGGCTCGCATCGACAGGTCAGACCACACCCACAGTTACTCTGTAAGGTAACGAAACTAATTTGGTAGGCACGTAAGAAGAAAGCCAAAAACGTTTTGAAATGGAATCCCTACGCGGTAACTTTTTTCAGTTAAAGAAAGAAAGAAAATATTTATTTGTAACAAGCAAAATTACATAATATAGGTAATTACAAATTTAATATATTTAAATCTATTTGCTCGTCACAAAAGCGAACAGTTCACAATAAAGTTGGTAACTCGCAGCGAAACCACGATGAATTAATAGGGAGCTTTGTCTTATAGATAAAATTGACTATCGGTTGTGTTTTTTCAGACGTTAACATCGTACGAGACGTTTGTTTGTTTGCAGATAGTGACGCGATCCAGTACGGAGCACCCTTTCGACCTGGCCGTGATCGGCGACTGGGTGTTCTGGACGGACTGGGTGTCGCACGGCGTGTTCCGCGCCGACAAGCGCGCCGGCGACGCGACGCGCGTCTGCGGTGACGTCACGCGACCCATGGCCATCGTCGCCGTCGCGCCCGACCATCAGATTTGTGAGAGACATTGTCACGTTATTTCTCACTGCGTTTTTGAGTGTGACGCGTTGTAGTGACTAATGCATTCGGATACGGGTCAGGTTCCGCGGATCCGTGCGCGGTGTTGAACGGCGGGTGCGCGGAGCTGTGCGTGCGCGCGGCGGGCGGCGGCGCGGCGTGCGCGTGCGGCGCGGGGCGCGTGCTGGCGCCGGACGGGCGCGCCTGCGAGCCCAGCGCCGCGCGCTGCAAGCCGCCGCTCTTCGCCTGCGCCGAGGGCGCCTGTCTGCCGCAGGAGCTCGTCTGCGACGGCGTGCCGCACTGTAGCGACGCCACCGATGCCAGCGACGAGGACTTGTACTACTGCAGTCAGTTGCATGCGATCACATTACTACTTTATTTATAATCACGAACAATATAACCTCAAGCTACAAAGCAAAAGTTCTACCACACTGTTATATAATTGTGTCAACTATTAACTTACTCCCTACAAATAGACGCAGGCTGCTAGAATTGCCTTCATTGAGAACCGTGGTAATGTGTGCATGTATCGCGTGCAGCGTCGCGCTCGTGCCCGGCGGACACGGTGCGGTGCGGCGCGGGCGGGCGGTGCGTGGGCGCGGGCAGCGTGTGCGACGGCCGCGTCGATTGCGACGACGGCGCCGACGAGGTCGGCTGCGACTGCGCGCACGGACAGATCAGGTCACTACACACGGCTTGTACGCACGGCGATGTGGCTAAATTAGTTCCGTATTCAAGATCGATTCGTTTTGAATTCGTAAACAAATTTATAAGTATCTGCTTTTAGTATTTATAATATAATTATTTATCTTTTTTTCAATTACAAAATATTATGTGAGTTGTGCAGGTGCGAGGATGGCGCGTGCGTGGGCGTTTGGGCGCGATGCGACGGCGCGGCGGACTGCGCGGACGGGTCGGACGAGCGCGGCTGCGCGTGCGTCGGTGCCGACTGCGCCGCCAACACCACAGTCGCTTACACCGGTACATACACTGTGTGTACAATTTTATAATAATAGTCGTGTACAGTATGAATCGAATAAATTTGTTAGCAGAAGCTGCCACAACGGACCGAGTGTCGGATCCGTTCGACGAGGTGCCGCTGGAGGGGTGCGGGCCGGCGCAGTTCACGTGCGGCGGGGCGGGCGCGGGCGCGGGCGCGGGCGCTGGCGGCGGGGTCGAGTGCATCCCGCTCGCGTGGCGCTGCGACGGACGCGCCGACTGCACCGACGGCTCCGACGAGACGCTGCACTGCGGTGACTTCTTATCACTTCTTATTGTTATATCAAATTTATATCCCCTTTTCATCGTCACTGGGTAAAAATACCACGCAGGATACAAATCTATATACTATTATATAAAGCTGAAGAGCTTGTTTGTTTGTTTTAACGCGCTAATCTCAGGAGCAACCGGTTCGAAATGAAAAATAATTTTTGTGTTGGATAGCCCTTTGTTCGTCGAGTGCTATATACTATATATCATCACGCTATACCCAATAGGAGCGGAGCAGTAATGGCTTATCTCAGGAACTACCGGTTCGAACTGAAAACATCTTTTTGTTTTGGATAGCCTTTTATTCGTGGAGTGCTATAGGCTATAAATGATCATGTTATACCCAATAGGAGCGGAGCAGTAATGAAACATGTTGCAAAAACGGGGAAAATTTATTCGTTTCGAGAGCTTCCGTTGCGTGCGCTGCGTAAACGGTTAAAGTTATGCACCAATGACGTATGACGGAATTGTTTCTCTTAAAAAGTTCTATAAAAATATGTTATAAAACAAAGTCCCCCGCTGCATCTGTCTGCCTGAACGTGTTAAACTCAAAAACTACTCAACATATTATGATAAAATTTAGTATGGAGACAGTTTGAGACCCTGGGAAGAACATAGGCTCCCGGGAAAATATATAGCGTGACTATTATAACTTAGGACTTTAGCCCGTAAAATTTTATAACGCGGGCGGAGCCGCAGGCAAAAGCTAGTTCCATTATATTTTCGTTACCACCTTTTTCCTTCGATATTACCTGTTTTTAGTACCTTTCGACAAACAGATTTTACGTCGTTTCCGGTGTAGCATAATTGCACGAATGTGTGTATAGGTCACGTGCACGCGAACGCGTCGTGCGGCCCCGGGCAAGTGAAGTGCGGGTCGTGGAACGTGTGCGTGGCGGCGGCGGCGCGCTGCGACGGCGCGGCGGACTGCCCGCGCGCCGAGGACGAGGCGGGCTGTCCCTGCGCGCCGCACTCCTTCCGCTGCGCCGCCTCCGGCACCTGTCTGCGCGCGGTGAGACACGACATTCTACCCGCGCTCATCCCGAGCCGCCGGACCCGACCGCTGACGACCACTCTCTCCGTTCGCAGAGCCTGTACTGTGATGGTGACGCGGACTGCGAAGACGGGTCTGACGAGCCGGCGGGGTGCTCGACGCCGGTGACGCCGCCGCCGTCTTCCGCGTCGTCGCCGCTGCCGTCCCCGGCGGCTCACCCGCTGTGCGCGGGCATGCCGGGCGCGCTGTACTGCGCGGGCCGCTGCGTGCCGCGCGAGCTGGTGTGCGACGGTCGCGACCACTGCGCCGACGGCGGCGGCGGCGGCGCCGGCACCGACGAGGACCCGCACGCTTGCAGTGAGATTTAATGTTGATTCTATAATGTACAACGTATTCGTATGTCTATTCGATATAAAGTTATCGTATTTGAATGGATTAGTTTTCAAAAATATAAAACTAAATGCATCGCAATAATAATTGTATATTGTCTTGGCAGCGTCGTTTGCGCGAGCATTCGGCGGTGCAGGTGGCTCAGGCGCGGGCGGCGCGGTGTCGCGCGGCGAGTGCGTGCGCGGCGAGTGGCAGTGCGGCGACGGCGCGTGCGTGCCGCGCGCCGCACTCTGCGACGGCGCCATGGACTGTGCCGACTTCACCGACGAGTGGCGCTGCAGTCAGTATATTATTATTTTAATATAATAAAACTAAAATAATCTAATTCTTTCATTTATTGCTATAGTATAATGCTTACATGATGGTCAGTTATGCCGGTGGCCTGAAAGCATTTGAGTAAAAGTGTGTTTACTTTTATATTATAGATATTAACGAGTGCGCGATAATGAACGGTGAATGTGCGCACAACTGCACGGACCTGCCGGTGGGGCGCGCGTGCTGGTGCCGCGCGGGGTGGCGGCGCGGCGCGGGCGCAGGCGCGGGGGCGGGCGCGGGCGCGGGCGGCGCGTGCGTCGACGTGGACGAGTGCGCCGAGGACGAGCCGTGCGAGCAGCGCTGCGTCAACACGCGAGGCAGCTTTATTTGCTCCTGCCTCGACGGGTACAAGCTCATGGACGACGGCGTCAGCTGCGAGCCCGTGTCTTGTGAGTGTGCCACCGTTTTACACACCACGACTGTTTGAAGGAGGAACAGCTACGATGATACGTAGTATATATCTGTTATTTACAGCTGTCCGCGCGTCCCTAATCTTCACCAACCGATACTACATACGGCGCGCGGCGACGTGGCCGACGGCGGCGAGCGGGGCGGGCGGAAGCGTCAGCTCGCTGCTCGTGCACAACCTCACCAACGGCGTGGCACTCGACATGGAGTGGGCGAGCGGCTGTCTGTATTGGAGCGACGTCACGCGCCTGGGCAGCTCCATCAAGCGGCTGTGTCGCAACAACACCGCCTCGCTGCCTGCAGTGCTGCCGGCTGCACCACTTCTCGCACCGCGACTGCCTGAAGAACATTACCAGGTGACTCGATCTTCCTGTAAATCATTCATCATGCAGGTCCTTTGTCTGTCCCCTTGATTCCATGTGAAAATTTCAATATATCAGAGTTCGTATTCGGTCAGAAGACGTAGTGAGTAATATTATAGAGTTGTGTGGTACGGTCAGTTGCTGCACGGGGCGACGCTGCAGAACCCGGACGGCCTGGCGGTGGACTGGGTGGGCGGCAACCTGTACTGGTGCGACAAGGGCACGGACACGGTGGAGGTGTCGCGGCTGGACGGGCGGCACCGGCGCGTGCTGCTGCGGCACGAGCTGCACGAGCCGCGCGCGCTGGCGCTGCACCCCGCGCGCGGACACCTGTACTGGTCGGACTGGGGCGCCGCGCCGCACATCGGCCGCGCCGGCATGGACGGCTCCGCGCGCGAGGTGCTCATCAGCGCCGGCCTCGGCTGGCCCAACGCGCTCACCGTGCTCTACGCCTCCGAGGAGCTCTACTTCGCCGACGCGCGCGAGGACTACATCGCGGTCGCCGATCTCGACGGGAAACGCGTGCGCGTGCTGTTCTCCAGAGGTAATGTTACTGTTGTACCTCGGCTGCCGGTATGATTATGGTGGAATCCACTCTACCTATATGACGTGATCGTGGGTTGTCGCAGAGCGCATGCCGTGGCTGCGGCTGCACCACGTGTTCGCGCTGGGCGTGTGGGCGGGGCGCGTGTACTGGACGGACTGGGAGACGCGCGCGGTGGAGTCGTGTCGGCGGCGGCCGCGCTCGCGCTACACCGACACCAACAGCACCGAGCTCAGCGGCGGCGGCGCGTACGAGTGCCGCACCGTCGTGCACACGGTGCACAAGCCCATGGACTTGCGCGTGTGGCATCCCGCCAGACAACCCGCGCTGCCTGGTGAGTGCGACTGCGAGATGTAGTTAGTTGTTACCAACTTAAAAAATACCATCATTCCAAGCAATGATTTTGAAATAAATACTTTATCGATATAAGTAATTAATACCCTACCTTTTTCATTTAAATCCAATGAAAGTAAAAATTAACAAATATTTGTGTAATCGATAATCTCGCCTCATTGGAAATCGATTTTAAAACTTTGTATACGTCACACAAGTAAAATAAAAATATGGTGGTATATGTTTATTATCGGTCGTGTGCAGAGCTGACGGCGCTGTGCGCGGCGCTGAACTGCTCGGGGCTGTGCCTGCTGACGCCGGGCGGCGGCGCGCGCTGCGCCTGTCCCGAGCACTGGGAGCTGGCGGCGGACGGACGCTCCTGCACGCCCAACTGCACCTCCGCGCACTTCATCTGCGCCACCGCGCTCAAGTGCATACCCTTCTGGTGGCGCTGCGACACACAGGTACCGACCGGCCGCACTGTGACTGTGTTGTCACTCAGTGGATCATGGGATGTGACTGTTGGTTGGCGTGCAGGACGACTGCGGCGACGGGTCGGACGAGCCGGCGTCGTGCCCGGCAGCGCGGTGTGCGCCGGGACAGTTCCAGTGCGCCAACGGACGCTGCGTGCACCCCGCGCTCATCTGCGACGGTGACCAGCACTGCGGCGACGGCAGCGACGAGCGTGACTGCGACAATGTAACACATCACAATACATTCTTATAGCTTAAATTCATTTTGATTGGATCATTGCTTTTGTACCGCCCTTACATAACATTTTTTTAAGTGTAATAATTTGTGGGACAGTTCACGTGTCTGTCGTCGCAATGGAAGTGCCGCGGGAATGCGACGGCGCAGGTGACGGCGCGCTGCGTGTCGGCGGCGCTGCGCTGCAACGGGCTCGCCGACTGCCACGACGGCGACGACGAGCTCGACTGCCCGCCGCGCACCTGTCCCGCGCAACACGTGAGACACGCCTCAACATTTATACTAATTATTTATGTTCAAGTCATTTTATTGTAAATCCAGCAAAATGTATTTCACAATAAAAAAAACAATCATCGTGGTGGCAACCTTGGAACCGCTACAAACGTTTTTATAGGTTATATCGGTATCGGATTTACTGAGCATCCAGATCGTTGCTGACTCTTAATATAATTATGTGGTATGTAGTTCCGATGCGCCTCGGGTGCATGCGTGCCGCTGGTGTGGGTGTGCGACTCGGACTCCGACTGCGGCGACGGGTCGGACGAGGGTGTCGCGTGCGCCACCCGCACGTGTGCGCGCGGCGAGTTCCGCTGCGGCTCGGGCCGCTGCGTGCCGCGCGAGTGGCTCTGTGACGCCGAGCCCGACTGCCCCGGCGGCGAGGACGAGGCGGACTGCCGCTCCCGCCCCGCCGCACCGCCCTGCGACCCCACCTACTTCCGCTGCCCCGACGGGCGCTGCATTCCGGGCCGCTGGCGCTGCGACTACGAGGATGACTGCGGCGACTCCGCTGACGAGATGGGGTGCGCGCCGCGCGAGTGCTCCGAGTCGGAGTTCCGGTGCGCGTCGGGCGAGTGCATCCGCGGCGCGCTGCGCTGCTCGGGCGCGGCGGAGTGCGCGGACGGGTCGGACGAGGCGGACTGCGCGCCGCACTGCGGGCCGGGCGCGGCGCCCTGCGGCGACGGCGCGCGCTGCGTGCTGCGCGACTGGTGGTGCGACGGCGAGCCCGACTGCGCCGATGGCTCCGACGAGGCGGCGTGCGGCGCGGCGCCCGCCGGCTGCGGCTCGCGGCTCGCGTGCGGCGCTGCGGCCTGCGCGCCCGCCGCTTGGCGATGCGATGCGCGCAACGATTGCGCAGGCGCTGACGAACTGCCTGCGCTGTGCGAACGTACTGCCTGCCCTCCGCATACTTTCAGGTTAGCTAAATGATCTTCATTAAGTATAGTATTAAACAGAATTGTGGCAATACATGGGAATCGTTCACAGATGCAGCGACAATACGTGCGTACCGCGCTCGCTACTGTGCGATGGGTTCGACGACTGCACCACCGGCGACGACGAAGCTCCACTCACTTGTGAGCATTTTATTGTAACTAACGCGAAAGCGCCTCTCTACATATGCTTGTCGGATGATGTTGAGTGACGTACTCGGTGGTCCCCAGGCCAGTGGCACCGACACCTGGGCGAGGAGTCCCCGTGCGAGCGCGACGAGAAGCTGTGCGGCGACGGGCGCTGCGTGCCCGACACCGCGCTCTGCGACGACGGTACGTGCGCACTGCAGCGAGTATCTATTGATTTGCAACATTGCGCTCACGATGTATATTGTTTGTAGAGGAGGGCGGCGTGTGCAAGTGGAACTCGTGCTCGCAGCTGTGCCTTCCCAAACACAACAACTACACCTGCAAGTAAGCATATATACTGTCATACTAACCAAGTTAATATCCGTAATGTTCACCCCTTTGATCTAGTTATGACATATCAGCTATCAAAATTGTAATTGGAATTCTTTCTATTCAGCAATTATTAAAATCCCTAAAAATACTATCCGGTTCCGAACTCCCATACTTCTTGAAATAAATGTCTGGTTTTCCATCTCTTTGTCCTCAAATATTGGGATTGCTTGTAAGCTTACGACGCGTTGCAGGTGTGTGAGTGGCTACAAACAGCGACTCCTGCCCGACGGCACGCTTACGTGTGAGGCGCTCGGTGAGTGGTTCTCTGATGAACTGATTCTTATTTATATGGTCATTTTATCATATACATGACATGTTTTGTCACATTGTAGGTGATAAGCCGGTGGTGCTGGTGGCAGAGGGTGGTGTGTTGCGGCTGTGGGCGGCGCGCAAAAGGGAGCGTCCCTCTCCCCCTGCGCCTGCACTCCCGCGGCCCGCCATCAACGCGCTGGCGGCCGCGCTCATCGACGGCGAGTGGGTGGCATGGTGGGGCGATGAGAGTGGACGGCTCGCGCGCACAGACCTCTCGCGCATGCTCGCCGCCGACCACGACCAGGACTCGGACGACGAAGCGCAACACCACGTGCTCGTGGGTATCGCTACACTCGCACATTGAAGCTGTTTCAAACGTATCGCCGCCCATCATTACAACGGTGTCGACTGTGACAGATCCGCGACGGAGGCATCATCCGCGGCGTGGCCGTGGACTGGGTGTCGCGGCGGCTGTACTGGACGGCGGTGTCGAACGAGTCGGCGGCCGGCACGGTGGGCGCGGTGTACTGCGCCACGCTGGAGGGGCGGCGGCGCGTGACGCTGTACCGGCGCGACGGCGCCGAGCTCGACGACATCGTGATCCACAACGAGAGCCGGCACGTGTTCTGGTCCAGCCGCGGCGCGGCGCCGGGCGTGGTGCGCGCGGGGCTGGACGGCGCGGCGGCGCGCTGGGTGGTGCGCGCGCGCGTGCGCCGCGTCACGGCGCTGGCGCTGCTGGCGCCCGCCGCCCGGCTGTACTTCGTGGACGCGTACTACGACACGCTGGAGTCGGTGCGGCTGGACGGCGGCGGCCGCGTGCTGCTCGCGCGGTTCGAGCGCCGCCCGGCCGGCGCGCCGCTCCCGCCGCACGCGTACGCGGACGGAGGTTCGGGATCTTTACTACATTCTATTTATGGAATACTGTTTGGCAGCTCATAAGATTTGATTTGTAGTGGCGACGCGTTGGGGCGGCGAGGCGTCTGCGGCGGCGTGGGTGTCGTGGTCTCGCGCGTGCTCTCGCGCGGCGGCGTGGGAGGAGTCGGTGTGGTGCGCGTCGGCGCGGGGCGTGGTGCGCGTGCCGCGGCGGCCGCGCGCGCATGCGCCCCCGCACCCGCCGCCACACCCGCCCCGCACGGCTCGCGCTGCACTCACGGCCATTGTGCTGCTGCATCCGGCGCTCTTCCCTGCGCCCGCTGAAGGTATGTGCTGTCGTACGAGCCAATAATGCTCATACAGCAATTGTCATGCATATATTCGTCGATATGTGCTAAATCAAACGGTCGTCACAAAACACTCGTCACCCGCTAAACAATTATAAACAAACGTGCGACTCAGATTACTAAACGTACATCTTTATTCACAATAAACTCTTAAACTTCAAAGTGCTTTGGCGTTAACTAGTTTGGCCTACAACAAACACAACTACTACTGGGCATCGTCAACGGCGAAAGCCCCAACAGCTGTCAATATTAGAAATAGGTATATTTAAGAAAATGGGTGGCTAGTAACGGAACTTATGATATCATACAGTGCTTGTCTTGCCTGATGTGTGTGTGTGTGTGTGTGCAGGCGCGGACCCGTGCAACGCGTCAGATGCGTGTGATGCGAGTGCGCTGTGCGTGCGCAGTGCGGGTGAGACGCCGCACGCGTGCCTGTGTCCCGACGGACTGCGCGCTCTCGAAGGAACCGACCCAGTCAGTACTATTTTATCATTCGTAATATTCTATTTATCTATTATTGTGAGTATTCGGACCGTTTTACAAGCAGGCGCACTCCCCCTTCGTAACACAGTTATGACGGGGTAATACGTATGATGACGGACCTAGTACTTGGCAGTCGTTTGGTTTCTTATTTGTACTAACATTGCTCTAAAATAAATAAACTGCTGCAGATGAAAGTGTTGTCGATTTTGAAATGTTTTTGTTCGATGCAGACTCGTCGACGCTGCGTGGTATCGACGAGCGAGTTAGCGGCGGGCGGCGGCGACAGTGCGGGCGGCGCGAGTGGCGCGGCGCCGTGCTCGCTGCACTGTGGGCCCGGCGAGTGCGAGCTGGCGGACGGCGCCGAGCGCTGCCGCTGCCCGCCGCTGTACGCCGGCGAGCACTGCCAGCACTACCGCTGCGCGCACCACTGCCACCGACACGGTCGTTGCGAGCTCGACTCCACAACCGCCGCGACCAACACTACCACCGCGTCGACCTTGCTGCCGCTCAAGGTACGCTTGCGCGGTTCATACTACTGACACGACACTACAGGTGCTGAGAGTATGACGTGTTGTGTTGCGGCAGTGCGTGTGCAGCCCGGGCTACAGCGGCGCGCGGTGCGAGGCGGCGGTGGGCGCGGGCCCGGGCGGCGCGGAGGCCGCGGCGTGCGCGCGCGCCCGCTGCGAGAACAGCGCCACGTGCCGGCTGACGCGCTACACGGCGCACTGCGTGTGCAGCTCGGAGTACGAGGGCGCGCGGTGCGAGCGGTGCGCGGGCGCGGACGCGCCGGCGTGCGCGCCGGGCGAGGTGTGCGCCGTGACGGAGGCGGGCCCGCGCTGCCAGCACGCGCTGTGCCGGCGCTACTGCCTGCACGGCGGCGAGTGCAGCGTGGCGGACGCGCACGCCACGTGCCAGTGCCGCGCGGGCTGGGCCGGCGAGCGGTGCCAGCGCCGCGCCTGCGAGGACGCTGACTGCACCTCCAACGAACACGGTCAGTACACATTATACATTGACTCATCACGTATACTGTTGGGTTTCCAAAAATCATATTATAAATCGTCATACGATTTTAATTATTTTTCATACGTTACGTTTGACTATAGATATTGTAGTTAACGTTTTTGCTTTACATTTAAGCTTGACCAATTGGAAATGAGTAACTTAATAATATAAACTAAACAGAAATCACTCATGACTATCAACTGAAATATATTTTACATTAACACGCAATCGGTGCATAAGTCAATTGGGTTTAATGTGCGCTGACAATAATTAGGCAATTAACGATGTGTCATTCGATGTTTTGATCTATGACCCCACGTGAGGAAGCCTTCCATCTCCTTGGAACGAAACAGATAACTCTCCTCAAAAATCATACGAATTGGTAAACTATTCCATTTTAAAGTCGTGGAAAGCAAGGATAATCAGACAATAAACGCGGCAGTAATACTGCATGAGTGCGTCGCGCAGTGCAGGTTCTATTCTGTGCGCCGGCCGCGTCACGCGCATGCGCACACACACAATACGCCACGTGCCGCCGCTACTGCGCCGGATTCCCTGTTGTATATTGTTTCAAGGAGAGTGTGTTTAGAAACGGTATGCTATTTATAGAACAGCGGCCACGATCTGGAATGTTCGTAGGCACGAAACCAGGGTCCCTTTCTTTTAGGCCGGAAACCCTCTTCGCATCTATTCTTTTATATCCTAACCAGGAAAAGACAACTTCGTTGGAATGCTCACATTCTTTTTTATAATGTTATGTTTGTATTTCTGTTTAATTTTATGTTAATTCCTCTAACCGATTCTTATCTTAAAGATAGATTATTTTTTATTAACCCAAATCCTTGTTCTGTTCACTAGACTGCCCTCTCTTCCTCCTTTTGTTATATTGATTCTATGGTTGTCTGGAACATATTGTCTAGAGCGATGAGACCACCATTCAACTTATTGTTCCTTTTTTCTCATTTTTTTATTGTTGCACTTGGAATTGTTATAGACTGAGTTCTTTCTATTGAAAGTTAAAGGTAATGTCCAAATCACGCAAATATTTGCTCACATACGCCAAGTGTGGTGCCAGCGTAAGATTGTTGGCCAAAACCTGTATCCAAAGTCTAATTTCTTTTCACGAGAGTTGCGATGTCTATCTGATTCTGCCTCCAAGCAGCAGTGTGCGCTGTTGTGTTGCGGTATGAAGGACATTGTAGCCAGAGTAATTACTGGGCCTTATGATGTGTCGTGGTGACGAGCGCTGTGCAGTGTCGCGCAGTTTGTAATACAACGCTCTGTACGGTGTAGCTACTGTTTCGGGTCACTCGTGTCGCTGACCATCTGCGGGCGTCATGCTCGGCTCACTTTTCTACTGCAATAAAAATGTATGTTATTAGGTACCACTGTCAGACATCGACGAGACATAATTTTTTTAAACATAAAATGTACAAGGAAAATTATACTGCTTCGAATTTATGCTTCTGCAAACAGTGATGCAGTTAGATACTTTAAAGTTTGTTGCATCTGTCCTTACCCTTTCATTGTAAATGCGCCGGTATTACAGTCATCAGTTTTATTGAATAATTTTTTGAACGTATGAAGCAACTACGGGAGGTAAACAGCCATGTGGGACAGTGTCGACTTATCGAAGTCAATAAAATATATTTGTCGGCGCTGTGTTCCATCGTTCAACAAGTTGTTTGAACGGCTAGCGCAACATCAACACTATTTGATTTTGTTTCCGTCCCTCAACCCGCATGGAAGCCGCCCAGTGCTGTTACGGGAGAAATTCATGAAATGGTTGACTATGTCTTGTTTCGACAAAATCACTGCACCAATTTAAAACGACAATAGAAAACAGTCCGGCATAATTGTGGCGACGCTCTAACTGGACCCCCACTCCGCTAACCACTAGGTGTAGTGGCGTTACTTTACGGTGCCTGTATAAGAAAACCCTGATGGGGAAGAGAATAGTCTACTGATTTAAATAAATCTTCGGTACTGACAAACGTTAAGTAAAATAAGTCCAGTAAATTCGCTATGTATATATATCTGTAATATTTTGTAAATCGAAATAAAATATAATTATTTGGTTCCGTGGCGTGTAACAGAGCTCAGAGTAGTTGCGAAACTTGTGTGTTGGAGGAAAACTGCTCGGAGGCGCCTCTCGGTGGCGCGTGAAAAAACCCGACAGTAATCGTTCGGTTCGCGCCGAGACACGCGTTGTTCAACAAATACCTTCTTGCAATGAGCAACATTTTAAAGCTAAGTTGTAATTGCAAATTCTCACAGAAATATCTTGCGCAATACCTTCCGAATACGGTTACACTTAAAGGCAATGTCAGTAATTCTATACACATGGGACTCGCCGCAAGTCCTGCGATCTTCAAAATTTGATCAAGACAGCTCGCTGCGATTATTTACACGGTAAAAATCATATGTTGAAATCGTTTCTACAAGTTTTCTTGTTAGTTTAAACCTGACCGCCACCTTGGTCTCGTGCTCGCGTATAGAAAATGTCGGTATTGATGGTCCTAGTAGCGATGCCCGGAGACAACATTGCGTAAAGAGTTTGGAAGCAGACGACTGGTCGTTAATACTAAGCCATTCTATTATGAAACATATTGGAACCATTACAGGTGGATGATGATGCAAACACACACCTACATATTATTGTTACGAATATTGTAATTTGTAAACAATCTCAACGTTTATTTAAATGTTACATCGGATTCCATAATGTTGGAATAGCAGCTGACCGTGACACCCACTGTATAGTAAATGAGGTACTAGCGACCTAAAAATAATTGCAGAATATTTAAATATTTCCGCGGTATTTTGTTAATTAACGTTATTCTATTCGTGTTTTATTTCACAATTTTCGTAAATTGCTAAAGAATAAAGTCTGTATAAATTATATTATAGCGTCTCGCAACACTTAATACGTCATAACCACGTATTACTAGAGCGCTAGGGTTGCCACAACCGCGACACATAAGTATGAACTGTGTGCTGGGTGCGTGCGCGGCGAGGTCACGGTCGCGGCGCGCGGCCCTGTCGCGGTCACTGCCTCGGCTGCCGGCTGACCACTCATAACATAATGGTTGCCCTGGATTTACTTGTTTCGTATGCAATGTCCCGCCTGCATTCTCTATGATTCAAAGGGTTTTAAGGCTTTACAACATACATGTCTTCCTTTAAACTTATGTTACTACACATAAAGAAGCATACAGTTAACAATACTTTTTACAATACGTTGACACTTTATTTACGTTCAGAAGGTATTCTATCACGCTGGCCCCCGCTTAAGGCGTGTTGACAGTTGCAGAGTTTACATTATTGACAGCTTTTTATGTTCACGCGAATATCATAAATTTAAATAAAACTAATTTCATTGGTTTTATCACGGTTTCGGTTTATTTATTGTTTGAGGAAAATCAGTGGAAGGAAAATCTGTAACAATATTAACTTAATTATATGTTAATAGTAGATATCACTAACAACATGTTAAATGCTCTACCTTCAGATGCCACTGCACACAATGAAATGCAGGAAAATATATGTATAAATAAGTTTATTAAATGTTAACAAACTCAAAACTATAACATAAAAGTAATACCGAGAATGCGGGTTTCCTCAAGTTGTTTTTTTACTTTTAAGGCAAGACCGTCCTTTGAGATCAGTAAAAAGTTTCGTCTCACCAGTCATTAAGACAGTGACTGCGTTACACCTTCGACATCAGGAAAACGCTCCCAAAATCAGTAGCAACAGATCAAACTATATGTAAATATTAACTAAATGAGACACCACTGTCGCCACTCGACATAATGTACGCCAGAGTCCGTATCACCGCGAGCGAGTGTTCGAGCCGACTTAGAGGAAAATGTGTTTCTACTTTATTTGCTTGAAGAGCCGACCGTGAAGCATTCTAAGAACATGTTGCAAATCAGTTAATATGTTTATTCTATTTAGTGGAAATGTATTTTGGAAGATAATAGTTCCTTGTAATGGGCATCTATTAATTCCCTGTATTAGTTACCCGAAATTGTAAATTTTTAGATAAAGCGATTGATTCGTTCTCTATCAAAATACAAACCGATTTAGTTCAGCGTAATGTTCTGAATCAGGAGAATACATTTGTTATAGACAAGTATATCAAAGTGCAAACCTTTTATATTTACAAGAATTTACAGCAGGTACATATATTATCACTTGGGCAAAACCGAAATAGAATAGTAATATTATTACTATTCATATATACTATTTATACCGTCAGTACTGAAGTTTGTGTGTAGCACATCAGAGATAGAAGTCTGTACATGTCAGTACAACTGTTATTTAGTTTGGATTGTGTACGTTGTTGATACACATACGTTAGCACCCAGAGACACAGCATATTTAGGCATCACTTCACTTAACGTCAGGTGCAGTGAAGACATTTTGTCGAGTCATCGATAAAGCAAAATAAGAACTATGTTGTATCCGCGGCGTCGTGTGTTCGCACCGGCACTATAGCGCGGGCGCACGGCAATAGTTGCATCTCAGTCGCTAGAAGTGTGCCGTGATTCCTGAATGTTACCAGGTCTCGGACTCCATTCGTCAGAACAGTCCAGTATAGCGTGTTCCGTATCGGTGGGGTAGACGCTAATCGAGCACAGAAGAATTGGGCGCCCTTCTACCGCCCCCTTCTCGCGACCTCGACCTCCCTTGTCCCGCGCCTGCGCTACTGGCGCGGTGAATGTGCACGCACACAGACAACTGTTTTCTTTTTATACCTATTTATTTAATTTGTTTTTTTTTTCGTCTATAATTATCAGGAGTTCGGTTTTCTAGTTTTATTTTCGTCGAGTTCCGTGTTGCGTTACATTGTGTATGTCCAACTAAATGGTCTTTATAGTGAAAAAGGAAAGGGAGACCGTCTGTGGCGCCACCGATATACGAGTCGGCGCGTCTGGTTCAATGTACCTATCCATTTGGTACTATAAGTGTAGGAGCGAGTTGTGCGCGAGCCTCCAAAGCTTGACATTAAAACTTAACCCAAATTCTTCGTGCTGCGAAGATGCATATTGAGCCGATGCCTCGCTAAAGTGCTACATGCTGGTGCCGACATAGCGACCACAATACACAGTGTAAAACCAGCCTTAGTGGCTCACTTAATTGTGTCGCATTCTGGGATCAGTCTATGTAGGTATAGGTAAGAGTCGATTGTATCGTAAGGCGACGCTAAGTATCTAGACCCCGCTCTGCATACCCTCAGGTGCAATGTGGTCAGGTCGTCCGGCGTTCGTCGGACACTTCCGTCGCAGGAAGCCCGCAGACGTCCCTTTTTTTTTTTTTTTTGTTTCGCGGAGAAAGTCCCTTATTACTACCGCCCAGCCTCCGTGGGGGGCGACTGAGCGGTTATGCTGGGGTAACCGTGCCTTACGGCCCGGCGTTGAGCCGCCCGGATTTGATGATGACCTTCGGGCGACCGCCGGGCCGAGTCCCTAACCCTATATACAACTTAAACCTATGCACGGCCTACCAGCTAAAACTCCGCGGTGGCCCTCTTCGGCGCATTAGGGACGGCTGCGGGCTTCCTCTGACGTTGAAGTGTCTAGTCTGCGACCGCAGCCGCCCCTGCGCGGTGCTGCCTTGCCGCCCCTCTCCTATGGGGAGGGGCTCAGAAGCCCCCGCGCACCGAAGGACGCCCTCGGCGTCTACGGCAGTGTGAGGCCAACAGCACACTGCCGTCCATCCCGGGGTCAACCGAAAGATGTGCAAAATGCACAAAAATGCGCTAGGGCGGACAGCCCCCTGCTGCCCGCCGACGACCCCCTTCGTGGCCCCTATTAGTCGCCTCTTACGACAGGCAGGGGATACCGTGGTGGAATTCTCCAAACGCCCCCATTCCACAGGGCGGCCGCAGACGTCCCTAATGCGCCGAAGTGGGCCACCGCGGACTTTTGGTCGGTATGCCGTGCGTAGGGTGTACATAGTGTTAGAACTCGGCCCGGCGATCGCCCGATGGTACCATCGAATCCGAGTGGCTCAACGTCGGCTCGTGAGGCACTGTGACCCCAACATAACCGTCCAGCCGTCCCCCGCGAAGGCTGGGCGGGAGTGGTGTCACTTTCTCCGCGAAACCAAAAAATAAGTTCAATGACGTCACTATGCCGTGCACGTATAAAAAATAAGAATAGGAAGAGTTCTAGACGTTTCTCATCACCACCACCAATGTAGTAAAAGGTTGTATATAGAATGATTAACAGGATTAATTTGATTCCCAGTATCAGTGTGTTTAATATACAATATTCTAGAACTTCGGTTTTTAACGTAAGACATAAACTTGAGAAAACTGCCGGCTTTGGGCATCTATCAGTCCAACAAACAACAATGTCCCGCCAGTGCTAATTGTCGTTGACTGCAGGCTGCAGTGTCGCGTGCGGTGAGTCACGTCGGAAAACAGCCTTCAGCAAACGCGGACTTTACCGCGCGACGTGTACCGAGAAGCGCGGGCTCACACGGATCTCGCGGTGGTTTTTTTGATTACTTCGGTTTTCCTCGTTTCATTGTTGCTAGGCGTTTGTACGAACATTTGACGTACTTAATCCACGTACGAGTTCGTACGTGCACGGAATTCGGCGTCACATTAACCTAGTCTTTATCAAAATGGGCTGTATCATTCACTGGTTTGAGAACCTAAGGTATAGACTACAATTATTAATAAAGTGAATTCACAGAGAAGGGATGTTGGAAAGTTGATATATTTCGTTCTTTAGCGATGATGACCGTGCCCCGACTAGTGGCGTAATGTAGGGTTTGTCGCGAGGGGCGGACCTAGATCTACCGCCCTTGGCGCTGGAGAGCCAAAAACATTTTAATATAAAAAAACGTTTGGAAGCTACGAGGCCACAGTCCCACACACATAGTAAACAACAAACACACCTTTAACTTATAACATCTCTCTATAACCGTCGGTGGTTTAAGAGCGCCAGGTCCCTCTCATGAAAGAACAAACTTATTTTTTTTTGTATTGTTTTGTTATGCCGACATAATAAACGTGCCCGGGGCGGCGGCTCGTGCTGGCCCAAGTACGCTCGCCGTAGCCTCCAACAAGTTTCGTTTCCAGCAGTGTCGAAAGGTCTTATACATTTGGAAGATTTAGCAATACTCTAAAATTAACCCTTATTGTTATTTACCCTGGAAACGGTTGAGTACATACAAAGTAATTGTGAACATCGGGTAACCGTGTAACCCGATGATTGGAGTCCTTCATGACAACACATGCTATATGCAACAGAATAGACTCGGACAAAATGACTTATTAGCGATGTGAATGTCGCCGTGTCATTGAAGGACTAAAAACTTTATAAATCAGATAAAACAAGATTTATATTCGTTTTATTTGTTAACAAAAAACAAGTGAATGCCACTGAAAGTCATCCGCAATGACCTGAGCAATACTTTAGTCATTACCGGGTAGCGAGTAGGTACAGCGTCGCACTCGACTCTTCATTATTATATTAGCTTTAATGTCTTAAAACTCCACCCGAGTAAAATTCTAAACAAAGTTATGAAGTAAATTGCAATATCTGAAAATGACAAACTTTCTTCTGATATCCCATTCTCCGCCTATGAGAACTACATGAAAATCCTTTCAATAGATTTAGAGATGTGCTCTAACAGAAACACGGGCAGACAGAAAGTAGTTCCAAAGATGGCGGCGGATGGATGGATTTGTGTTCGGTTTCTCTTCTTTAGTAATCAGCCTCTCCTCTCCGTCTTTTTATTACTTAAGAGACAATTAGTCTAACTCCGAGACAAATAGCAACCAACCAGCTAGACTGTCCCGGTAGTCTAGTTTAGTGTTAGTGCTTGTGGCTTTGAAATATTTTGCTGGCTCGGTTCATCAGTTCTGGCAATGGAGTTAAATCTTTGATTTAAGACATGTGATTAGCTCAGGTTGGAATTTCACGTGAAATAACGAAAAGTTATTTATTATACTTTTTACTTATTATAAGACGGAGTAACCTCACTCCCTGAGGCAATTTTTGGTGCACTTCATTTTTGGCACAGGGTGAATGGCAGCAAACAATCAAACGTCCCGCCTGATTGTCGCTCGTGCACTAGATATTCCTGTTGGTATATCGTCTCTTCATGGGATACGAGGGTTGTGATTGCTAGGCTGGTGCAGTGGGCGGTGGATGTAGAGCGTCGCGGTTGCCATGACGACGGCGTGTCGGCTCAGCGCGCCGGTCGCGGGCCGCAGTGTGTGTCGCGGCGCCGGCCCGCGCACTCGTGCCCACAGACGGACGGACGCGTGGAAACTGGCGCGGAACTGAATCACAGTGACATTGACTCGTGTGCAGATTTTGTGATAACTATTGATTGAACAAAGTGTCGTTAGCATTATGGGAGCAAAAAGAATTCGCCGGCACCGTGAGTACACTTGTGAATCTTCATCACCTGCAAACCTGCACACTTGCACGAGCAGGTGAAGTAAGCGCAGTGCCTCTTACTGGAAGACAGATAATACCGTAAAAATCGGGACATTTTCGTAAAATATGATTACCCGGACACTTTTTACAATAAAAACATTTTTAGGTATTTCATCTTGGCTGTATAATTTATAATTGGCTCTATGGATGGCGTGCAAACCGGGTCTAATCTAGGCAAATCATAGCTTAGCATATCCGTCATAAAATGATACAAGTACGACCTGCAGGTGCTAATTATATTATCTTCAACTTGAATAAGCACTTCACTCAAGTGCAACGCAACTCCAGCACTATGTAAATACTAGCGCGTGGTGTTTGTTTACATTCGAGTTACTCGCATGTGACTTGATTTAGGTCCGGTTGTGTCGGAACGTTAGCAGTAACAAGATTAGACATTATTACCGTAAGTTGAGGAGTCATTTTCACATGTTGTAGTACTACAACACCTGAGCCATAAATCTTGCAAACCATTATCATAACACCACCTCAACAACTTTAAGTCAACTCTTGACTTTTAAAAACAAACTAGATTACCGGATTGCCTTCCAGTGACCTGCCGCCATTCTATCTGTAAAAACAGCCTTAATAAAAGAAACTAATTCGAAATCGCTGCGTGACACAGATGCCGTATTATCATCTATCCAGAAACTACAACATGCTCCCGATGTGACCGGTAGAGTCCGCAAAAATAAAAACATGTGTCGATGGTTCTCACCAAACTAATGTGAATGCTTTATTTGTAAATTGCACCATTCATCAAGGACGCTATTGCTAATTAAATCTACGTTATTAATGTGAACACTTTCGTTGCGAGTGACAGCAGCCTCGCCGAGCTTCAGCAGCCCGAAGCAAGGTTTGCAGGTTACCATACGGTTGTTTTGAATTATTTTCTGTGGCATAAAGGTCTGTTACGTAACCGGTACCTCGGCGCGTGCCTCCGAGACCGAAGCTCCCGCTTGTGATAGGTCAAGGAGCGACGGCTGACCGCTCCGCCGCCGCTGTCAAGGTCCATCGATCGCATGCACTCCTCGCGAGCTTACGTAACTCCGCGCCACTCTGCAATGCCACCACAATTCTGTATAAATCCACGTGGATTCTAAGGAATCCGTTGTGGCTAGCTTTTGAAGACATCAATGACATTTAGTTATTGACAATTTATACAAAAGTAACGCATCGGTTACATCACGCGACTGCAATTTTGAATTATAAATCTAAACATGTATGACACTTAAAATGGGACATAAATCTGCACATCTAAACCTAACACTGGCGTGCAGTCAGCGCAATCACTTTATATGATAAGTGAACTCACTGAAAGCTTTGGCACTTGAGGACGAACGTGTTATCGTGTTTATCATCATCAGCACCAGGATGTCCACTAGAATATAGGCTCTCGCAACACAATTTCAGATCGATCAACCGATTTTTTGCAAGTGGTCTGCGTCCAGCGAATTCTTACGACCTTTATCAGGTCGTCTGTCGATCATGCTAAGGTCATATAAGCTGTTGGCAGACGAGTGGCCTGGCAAAGCAACAATTCCCTACAGCACGTGACCCAGAATGCACCAGTTGTGCTGTCGAACTGTACGGATTAAAGGCTCAATGGCGCGTTTCATAACAAGCGCTCGTAAAGGACGCGTGACGTAACCGATGCGGCGGTGTTTCCGCCGGTGACGTCACACCGCCCGCCGCCCGCCGCCCACACTCGCCACTGTCTTGCTCTATTGACATAGTGTGTTAGTTCGTAATTTTTTTGGACAAGCGTTTGTTCAACACTGCTTCAATATAATACATTGATATCCGTTTTGTTAGCGAGCGCACGTGTCGATAGACCCGGCGCAGTGACTTGTTCTGACCGCTGTTTCTATTGTTTATATTCGACATTTATTACGATTGCAGTGTACTTATGTCCAGTGCGATGGATTCACTGCCGCATCGAAAACATAGAGCACACACTAATATTTATATAGAAGTTTGTTTCTGCCTTTCTTCGTCGGGTAGTCATCAACTAGGTAGCTAGTGATAGGCTGGAAGGTTAGCTAGTCAAAGGCTCGTAATATCCTCACCGGTGAAGATCGCGACGGGTGTATATTGCTGTTAGTGATAGGATATATTTTTTACCCGCCAGGATAGCGACCGCCGTAAGTAAGGTATTAAAACCCGCTATAGTGGCCCTCGTGTGTGACGTTCTGGGATCAGCCTGTGGGTATCCGGTTCCAACTGGTCGGCATAATAGTGTCGACTGCTGAAGGGTAATATTGGACCCCACTCCACTTCCCGTCAGGTTAACGGGGACTCATTGTAGAGCTCATACCTATACAATGAAAATATATCTCTTTATGTCTTCTGTCAGCCCGAGCGACCTACTTTAGTTTGCTTCGTGCGTTTTTATTAATTGTATCCCTAATTTAAAAATATCCATATGAGAGATTTAAATGTAATTTAGTAATAATAACAATTATTCATACAAATTGTTTTGACGTATCATAAGTGCCACTCTGTTTGTCTATGTGATTATCAAAGCATTTTTACACTATTACTAATGATTCACTCGTGTGTTACGATCATGTCGTACTAATTATTATCTCATGCTAGATGTTCACTGCAAGCGGTAGTAGCGCTGTTGAGTAGAGTAATGTCTACACAAGTGACGCGTTGATTGGAACTCGGCCAACAGAGAAATGCACGGCTTGTTACATTTGTAAGTTATTGGGCAGCCTCCTCGGCTCGATGAGAGATGATAATGTGGTGGCGGATTGATTACCTCATTGAGATTTAATTGTTGCTTGTAACTATTTATTTTAGTGTTGTTTGGGAGTTCTTGGTATCGGAAATTCCTTAGGTATAATATAAGGTTAGAATATCTGTATTGTATTATGAGTTAGGAATGTATTCTGTAGGGATTTACATAATAATATATTCATTTTATTATACTTGCTGCAACAGTAGAGTATTTGTAATTTAATGAAACGGAATGTCAGTAAATACACGACGTAAGAAAACACACGAAGTAATAATCTCGTCCTTTTTTGGTATAAATAGTTCAAACCCTTCGTTATACCCATAATTATTGTGTACAGAGTCGGACTCGTGCGGGCTGGCCTGTGTGAACGGCGGGTGGTGCGTGCACGTGGCGGGGCGGGCGGGCGCGGCGGGCGCGGCGCGGTGCGCGTGCGCGGGCGCGTGGGGCGGCGCGCGCTGCTCGCTGTACCTCGGCCACGACCACGCGTGTGACTCCGCGCACTGCCCCGCGCCCGCGCTCTGCGTCTGGGGCCCCGACGGTACGCACTCTGCATGACGCACTATAGTGTATTTCCCAGTAGACATTTCCAAAACAATATCTTGATCAAGTGAATGTCGATCAACTTTGATTTCAAAAATTTACTAAAATATTGTAATTAAAAAAAGTTAAATATTATGCTAATGCCTAATAATTATAGACCAATGATTAGTTTTGATCACTGGCATCGATAAAACATGATGTGAGTTTTTTGTAAAACGCCTATTATCACTATCAAGTCGATACTTTCATACAAAGTGATTATTTTAGAGATTTGGATGGCGATGTTAAATGTAGTATAATTTGTAGTGAGCGCGACAGAAGCGGGTCCAATACAATGCGTGTGTCCGGTGGGCGCCACGTGTCCGCCCGAGGTGCTGCACGAGGCGGCGGGCGCGGGCGCGGGCGCGGGGGGCGGAGGCGCGGGCGCGTGGGCGGGCGCTCCGCTGGCGCTGCTGGCGCTGGCGGCAGCGGTGGCGGCGGCACTGTGGCTGCGGCGGCGGCGGCGCGGCGCCTTCCTGCACGCGCGGCTCGCCGACAACGTGGAGATCTCCAACCCCATGTACCTGGCGGGCGAGGACGAGCTCGAGCCGCCCCTCCCGCACCCCCCGCACCACCCGCACCACCCGCACCACAACCATCCACACGCGGTAACACGCTTCTTCATCCTTACAAATATTATGTCACATACCGAAAGAGGGAACCATTTAATTTACAATAACAACCTGTTGTCAAGGGCAAATAAAATAACCAAAGAACTCATCAGTCTCACATTGTAGGTACACCGTCATCTCAGAGCGATTTCCCCAAGGTAATAAAAAAGATAAATAATGTGTAAAGCAATACCTCATTGTATCAATTTGCGAAACGAGTTCCGACTCCGCGGGGCTTTCCTCCACATTAAATATCAACATTTGCATAAACCGCCGACACCGATAATTCATTGTAAAGATGAGTTTGAAGTTAAGCTCTTATAATCGAGATGTTTAATTTCTTGGTTTTTACGAGCTTAGCTTACGTCATGTAAAATTTTCCAACATGTAATATTTTTTCACACGACCGAACACCTCGTCTGATGTGATACTACGAAACTGATAATCTATGTATTAAATCTTCAAAACAAAGCTTGTCATTATTGAAAATGGATATTATATAAATTACTAGCTTCCGCCCGCAACTTCGCCCGCGTGGATTTCGGGTTTCAAAAATGGAGAAGTTGCTCAATTTGTCGGGATGTTTTTTTAATTTATGGTGGTATGCAGGTGGTCCGATTGTCCGGTCAGGGTCTGATGATGGGATCCTGGTGAAATCGAAGGAACTTTTAACCATTAAGGTTGCACACGAAATGACGGAAGCTTAAAAAATGGAGTAACTTCTCCCGTTTTCCCAACATTTTCCATCACTGCTATGCTCCTATTAATTGTAGCGTGATGAAAAGTATACTATAACCAGCTCAGGAGTATGAAAAATAATTGTACCAAGTTAAGTTAAAATTCGTCGAGTAGTTTTTGTTTCTATAACGGTTATACAGACAGACAGACAAAAATTTTACTAATTGCATTTTTGGCATCAGTATCGATCCCTAATCACCCCCAGTTATTTTTGGAAATATATTTCATGTACAGAATTGACCTCTCTACAGATTTATTATAAGTATAGATATGCAAAAGTAGCTCAAAAATTGTCCATAACGAAAACATGCATTTTAAAGTAAAACAAAAGAAATAATATCGTGAAGCCAACCAAATAACTAATGATATATTAAATTTTGTGACTGTTCAATTTAGTCGGGTCCGCGATATCACTTTTGTTGAGTTTCAGAACGCGACATTACATTATTATATTCTGTGCTCCCACGCACACTGCTTTGATGTTAGGAACACACCTACATTGCTTAGACAACAGTGAACTTTTATACAATAGCAATAAAGCTCAAATTGACTCTACGTATTAGTTAGAAAACGTTTGTATGGGAAATAGAAAAATGCTGTTTTGATGATTTTCCCGGCAATTATTCGAATTTTTCTCACCTTTTAAACCTTCCCTAGACCTCCACGAATAATTCAAGACCAAGATAAGATAAATCCGTTCAGCCGTTCTCGAGTTTTAGCGAGACTAACGAACAGCAATTCATTTTTATATATATAGATAAGATACATCCCTATAATAGTATTAACGAGCGGTCCGTGTTACAGAACGGCGGGAACCACTTCGCGAACCCCGTGTACGAGAGCATGTACGCGCCACAACAGAACAACCCCACTGAGGTATGTCAACACGTGGTATGTATATCTTTCATAGTTTTTTATAGTAATCATGTTCTGATCATCCTGTTATCGTTTAGTCCTAAAATAGTAAAAAAAAATATAGATCTGTAACACTATTGTTGTCCTACCTTGGAAGCGGCGATAGCCTAGTTGGTTGTGAACGGAATGCTGAGACGAATGTCCGCAGGTTCAAAACCCAAGGGCACACAGCTCTGACTTTTCTAAGAAATATGCATATATTATTTGTGAACTACCGCTTGCTTCAACGGTTAAGGAAAACATCGTGAGAATATCTGTATACCTGAAAAATTCTCTATAGGAATTTCGAGGGTGTGTGAAGTCTACCAATCCGCACTAGGCCAGCGTGGTGGACTAAGGCCTAATCCCTCTCAGTAGTAGAGGAGGCCCGTGTCCAGCGCGGCACAATATATAAATCTGATATTATAGAGACCGTTGCGCGAGTTTGATGTAAATATAATAGCTATATACTAAGTTGTTATAATTGTTAATTTTAATGCAAGAGTCTATGTTATTGACATGTCTTATAAATAAATACCGTCCACAGTATTCGTGAATAATTTTAATGTAGCTGAAAAAATATAACAATTTATATAAACGGAGTTATGGAAATTAAGTATTAACAATAAAACCACTCATGCATAGTTATAGTTTAGTGGCAGAGTTAGAAAAACTATTTGCCATTTTGTTTTTAATTTTAGATCAAGAAACGTTTTAAATTAAGATCATAAAATACCCAACAATGCTTATAAAAACCAACTTTAAAGCATTTTGTATTTACCTCAAGCAATTATGTGTGAAATACAATCGTAACTACTTACATACTGCAAAGGTTACCAGCTCTATCAAGGTTTAATATATTTAACATTGAATTATCAAACGCAATGTAGCCTCTCTAAACATTTAATTTAAATTTATATGTATAGCTAAATATATGTGTGCAGGAACATGCGAACCTGCTGTCGGAAGGATCGCACGACGTGACGCCGCCGCCAGAACGTGCCGCGCTGCTCTAACACGCGCCGGCGACGGGACGGCGACGGGACAGCGACGGGACGGCGACGGGACGGCGACGGGACAGCGACGGGACTACCCCGGAGGAAGGACCAATCAGGGGCCAAAGGACCACTTAGGAAACATTTAACATATTCCTAATCAATCACAATCATATTCTGGTCATGTGACTTCGGAATAGTGATTCGTTCTAAGTGGTCTTAAAGCCTTGTCTCATTGGAATGAATGCTGGAAAATGCCTCCTTATAGCAATGAGGATAAGGGGCGATATCGACCACGGCAAAGTCAGGGACACGAACTAGTTATAAGTGATGCAATACTCTTATTGGAATGTATCAAAACCCAAGTTTAGCTCAAATGTGAATCGTTTAAAATTGTATATTTATGTGTATTACTGTAAGTTTAGTGGACTAGAGGGGCCTATTTGGATGTGTTATAAAGAAATACTTCATTTTAACTTCTAAACTGTCACTAAAATTCATTGGTTACGAAATATCCTACACAAGTATAACGCTATATTAATATATTTCTTAGTAATTAGAATTGAACTCGATTATAATTCTAACTGTGAACTATAGGTACACAATACGGCCCCGGGCGGTGGTCACGTGACGCCGCCTCGCCAGCTCCGGTAGTAGTGTATCGTTACTTGCCCCAATGGTTGTATTTATCGTACTCGTAAGGACCTCATGCCGGTTGTCACCGATTATTCCTTAATTATTGAAGAGAGCTGGCCAACACGGTACCACATGACAAAATATACCTATACTAAGGGATATTGGGTGAAAACGGGCACAAATAATGTAATATACTGCGCGTCTGTAAACGTAAACAGCGGTAAATCAAGAATTCATAAATATATAGACTGTTGTATGCAATGTCATTTTCAATGTCGTAGTAATTTACCTTTCGTTAAAGGTTTCTTGAATTTTCAACTTATCAACATGTAAAAGCCATATGAGTAATATCTATAAAATGTCAATAATTCACGATCTCGGTACCAATATTAACCAGATCGTATACATGTTTGAATACACAGTGAACTGCACCTTAAACCCTTCTATATGGCCCGATAACCGCGACACAAGCGGGCCCGACGTCAACTTGAAGGATATGTTAACGTCGACGTTAGTCGTTAGTGACGCCGCGTCACGTCAGTGACGTCAAGTGAATCTCGTGTACATAATCTTGCCGTGTCTACTTATCAATAGTGTAACTTAGCGTTAGGTATTTTTTATTTATAGACTATTGAACTTGTGATTCTCTCCGCATGTAGTCGGTACTATGTGCCATATCACTTCGTTTCGAGACTCCAGTGACGCATTTTTGTATTTTAAGGTTATAGCTTAAGGTCCATTTTTCATACATTTTGTTTCACCTTTAATCTGGGTAACTAAACAAGTATTGACAAGTAAAGAATTTAAATTCACGTCTAGTTAGTGATTAGTTCTCGCAGTTGAAAGAAAAACGTAAAAATAATTAAATACGACGAAATTTTAAAGGCCGAAATATCCATGCACATTAATTATTTTTACGTTTTTCTTTCAACTGCGAGAACTAATCACTAACTAGACGTGAATTTAAATTCTTTACTTGTCAATACTTGTTTAGTTACCCAGATTAAAGGTGAAACAAAATGTATGAAAAATTGACCTTAAGCTATAACCTTAATGAAATTATATTTTAATTAAATTGTATGAATTAATTTATCGTCACCGAAATTGAGACGCTCTGTCCTAAGACTGTGAGGCCAGTTTTGTTTGACGCGCGGTCGGTGCGCGGCCGCTGTCGGTTGTGTTTCGTTCCGTGAGGCAGCTTTAATTTAACTACAATTGCATCATTTTCCAATATTATAATCAGATTTATGTATTTTTTTAACAAACTTAGGCGAGTTATTACTGCTTTTTTATGTAGTAGAAACACGATCCATCAACATAAAACAATTACTTTATAAAAAGGTAATTTTGTATGCAATTTGTTATAAAAACAATCAGTTATATTTCATGCAACGAAAATGAATCTCAGTTTAATTTTCGTACGTTTTTAAAGTATTTTGAAGGCCGCGCACTTCCTGCGGCGGAGGTCGCGAGCTGTCGACATATCACTCGAGATTATGAATTGTAGTACAATTTTATACTTTGTGATTTGTTTTTTACATTGTTTTTATTATTTTTACAACGTCTCGGATGGCTACAATTAATTTAGATCGTTGGTGTAATTATGAAACTTCTGCAAGTTGTAGATAGCCAATTATGGAATAGTTTTTTTTCTATACCAATAATAAATAATACCTATTCGCCTGTAGTTCTGTATGTGTGAGATCGCGACAACCGGTGAACTAAATGTTGTTTAGATAAAAGTCTACTTTATGGTACAACATTTTTGTGTAACTACTAAGAGCTTGTTTCATAAGTTTGAGTAAATGCTATTGTCAAATTATAAGACGACCAAATACAAAATACATGGTCCCCCAAATGATGTAAGCAAGTGAGTACTATCTACATGCGCCGTGTAATACGTTAACTGACAACATTTACGTAAACATTGTGAAACAGGTCCTAACTATACTCACTCCACTTCTGTTAAACTATGTGTGGAAGAGTACATTTGAAATTCTTGTGCCAAAGCAACGTCGATTAGCTGATGTTTAACTTCTTACGTGATAGACCTTTGGAGTTCACTTTTTAATGTGAGTGACACCAAAAATCTATATATTGTATTTAAAGTAATGATTTGGCCACTGGGTCACTCTTTTTAATATAACTACCACATTCTATCCATAATGTTTTGTAATTAGACCGATGGTACGTAGAACTATTTTATAAAATAAAACAAAATATAAATTAATTGAATTTTTATTTCATTCATATTATATCGTGTTCAATATTAATATACAGATTGAAGACTCGAGACAGTGGTGGCGGACACAAAACGAGTTGGCGGCGCGACCTTGACACGACGCTTTTGGCGTTTTGATTTAAACTGTTTTTTATTTCCTTTTTTATCGCCGGCTTATTATAAGATGTTATTAACAATATTTGGCCGCTAAAACTCGTCTTTACCATAATGGAATACTGCACAGCAATTTGAACAGACCCTGAGACTCCGCCTCAGGGCGACGAGCGGTACTCAGTGAATTACAGATTAACTATTATAAAGATTCTCAGCCACCTTGGTCTCAGTACACGCTTGAAATCTTGTGCCTCATTAATTATTTTTTTTAAATAATGTTTCCATGATATCTTTTAATAATGGCAAGACTTACATATTGCATGATGTAAAACAATATAACATATCGCATATACGTTCAAGGCATGGTGATGTTATGCTCGTCTTTTCATTTTGCATAGTGTTTCAATTGACAATTGTATTTATATATCAATGGGCCCACAAGTTACATTGTATAAGACGGTATCAATGGTGTGGCGAGTAATTAACTGAGAATATGTATAGATTCAATTCTCATTGTACTAATGTTATTACATGACGCCTGAGTAAATGATATCTAATACAAGGCTCGCAAAAAACACCAAATGATTTGCATGAGCTGTCCATAGTTAACTTTTGGATAATATTTAACATTATAAAACTAATATATATATTTATTTTTTTTAAATCTAAGGAGCTTGGTCGTTATTTCGCGAATATGTCGCTCCGTACGTCCACTTCTATCCGTGCCTACTAAATTTCCATGAAATCAAAATATTTTTTTTAGCCTTAGCCTCTTCTGATACAGGAACCGACAAAAAGCTATTTATGCTGCCCACATTAAAGCCCTAAAAGAAACAAGCCTTAATAATTTACTGCCATATTTAATAAACAATAATAGTTGTAATCTGGGTATCCCGAGGGTAAACCAATCGACATAAGTCATTTAAAAGCATCTCTAATAAACTTTGTTCTGTTTGGCCCACTGTCGCGGTAGACCTAAAAATATTAGTCGCTTTCTGAAAACGGTGGTTAGTCTCTCATGGCCAGCGACACAAAATACCTCAGTGTTACTATAGAGACTACCTCCAGTTCGTACAAGTATGTTTAGTAGAAGTCGTCGAGGTCCACGGCCTGCTTGGGCTGGTTCTTGACCTGGTCCTGCGCAAGGTACATGTCGGCGATCTGCTGCGCCGTGGTCGCCTGCTCGCCGGTCTTGTCGTCGCGGATGCGCACCAGTCTGCAGCGATACCAACAGTGAGATTGATGTACGGTATCTCAGGCATAAACAATAAAGAGTTTGGATCGAGTAAGTTAACGTTCAAGTATTTATATGCAAACGTGGGACATACAACGCCATAAAGGTCAATAAAAGATCCAATACTTTGAGTTCACTGCCCCACTCACTACAAAATTTTCTCAAAGAGAAAATAACACTATGTTACAGATTTACTACTCGGATACTGCGGATGTATGGTCATGGTCAATATTTTTGATTTGAAGCAAGTCGGTCGGCACTCAGATATTAGTAAACTGACTGTCACATTAACACTGCGATTAATTTTACAATGTCAATTGTCGACAGTTGTGTGGTAATAGGTGACACAACAAGCGTGTCCCATGCAGTTCGTTCGTGTGGGGCGCGGGTACCTGGGGAAGCGCAGCGACACGCCCTTGTGCGCGTCCACGAGCCCGCGCGCCGCCGCGTGCGCCGGCGACAGCGACAGGTCCGCGCAGCGCACCTCCAGCACCACGCGCGCCTCCGCCCACGCCTCCGCCGCGTGCGAGCGGTCGAACCTGCGGGAGGGGTCTTATTGAGTTATTTATATTTGTGTGGCTATATACGACAAAACATAAAAGCGAGGCTAAAAAAACTTTACGCTCTACAAGAGATAGTAACCTATAATACGATCGGGGCGCGTCGATGAGATGCGGCTTTAGTTTCTCCGCCAGCTCTGCGAGCTGCTGGTCGCTGAAGCCGGTGCCGATCTTGCAGAGCGCCTGGTACTCGTCGGCGGCGGGGTCGTAGCAGGCGAGCAGGAAGCCGCCGTACACGCCGGCTCTCTTGCCGCGGCCGTGGTACGCGCCCAGCACCACCGCGTCGATCGTGTCGCCCACGCCCTCCAGGTAGTCCTTCTTCAGCTGCAATACATAGCTCATAATAATTGGACAAGGCAGCTAGTACTCCTACGATTTCTTTATTTATTTTGACTTGTGACTGGGATCAAAATTATCCCGGATAAAAGTCCCGCTATAAAAAGTAGCTACTCTAGCTAGTTTTGAAATATCTAAGATACTCAGTAAATCATATTTTTTTGGGTGTCGACGGAGCGATGAATTAAGCTTATCTTTCCAATAAAATACACCGGGGTCGAACTAAGAACGCTATTTCAAAAGGTTTACTTTCTTTGCGCTCTGACATAATAACCAATCTGCAGTCACTCAATCCATAATCGTACCTTGAGCCAGTTCTTGGACCTTCTGGCGATGTCGTAGTAAGCGGTGGGCCCTTTCAGCGACTTAACCATGAGTCCCTCGCACGAGCCGTGCACCGCCTCCTCCAGGAACTGCTGCACCTCCTCCATACTGGTACAGTCCTTTGACGTCGCGAACTGCCACTCGCCTGTCAGGTAAATATTATAAATAACAGGTATTTGGGGTAAACACTAGTAAAATTGGAAATAGTAACAATATTATATTTAAAGAATAAAATATTGCCATTTTCACTGCATCTAATGGTAAGTGGAATGGTGTCGAATAGAATGTAGACTGACGAGAGATGATTACACCTCGGCAGTCTACACAATTATGCCGGCCTGTTGGAACCGGATATACACAGGCTGATCTTGGAACGCGACACACTTACGTGGGCAACTATGGCAGGTTTTATACTTTGTGTACGGTGATCGCTCTCTGGGCAGATATAAAATATATCCTACCAACAACAAACCAGTCTCTGAGGTGATGAGAGTGCATTATTATTATTATTTTTTTTTGAGGGTCCCCACGTCCCACCCTCGTTTCCCCTATCCACGACAAGTGCTATTTTTTGCTTTATTTATGTTTTTTATTTTTGTATTTTTTGGTTTATGTTTTAATTTAACAATACTATATTTATCATATTTTTCTAACTATTTCTAACTCTGTCTTAATCTATTGCATTTTAGCGTTTTTATTAATTTAAGTCTGTTTATCTTATCTGTTTGAGAGTGCATCTTACCCTCGACCTCGTGGAAGTGTGTGCGGAGCAGCTGTCGCCGCGAGTGCAGCGGCTCGCGGACGAGCGCGCGGCCGTTGAGGAACAGCAGGTCGAACACGAACACGCACACCTGCACCTTGATCTCCGCCTCGGACGCGTCTTTGCGCTTGCGCGTCGACAGGATCTAACACATTGTGCAAATTACTAAAATAATTGTAAATGTACTTATCATCTTCGATATACATTCACAAAATAATACACATTATTTATACTGCAACAATATAATAAAATAAAAATAAAATAATTATGACTCCTATTAGTGTAGGTATATGACTGACTAGACGTAACAAGAATTAACATGCTGAATAGTCCGCATAACGTTCAGATGTCTGATGAATAGAAGAAGAAAGAAAAAATCTTTTATTGGCGCAGCAGTGAACAATTAATTTGCTTTGATTTATTTTCCGTTTCACCCCATTCATATTATCTTGAGACATCAGTAAGTAACAGCCGAAATACCTCTCTTATTTGTACGAATTTAATAAATTTTATATTGACCTGGAATGGCAATATCTGTTTGTTGACGACGTCGTACGCGACGGCCTCGCAGTCCAGCACGCAGCTGTGCACGTCGGGGCCCAGCAGCGACGGCAGACGACGGATTATATCCGGGTATTTACTGAAACCATGTTTTATGCAGTTTATCATAACAGGACATGTTGAAAAAGAAAAGTAGGAACTTTTCGAATTAAAGTATATCACGATTAATGTTTTTTTTTCTTGATGCCATAAAGTAATTACACTGCTCTATAGTAAGTTTTGATAGATTATACGAACGTGGTATTGTTCTCTTGGTTTCGGCTGAACACGCTTGCGTGCGCGAGGTCTGGCGCGAGCTGTGGCACAGTGTCTGACGCAGTATCAGGCTTAGTTTCTGACGCGGTGTCTGATGCACTGTCAGGCTTAGTTTCTGATGTGGTGTCTGACGCAGTGTCAGGCTTAGTTTCTGACGTGGTGTCCTTTGCAGTGTCAGACTTAGTTTCTGGTGTGGTGTCTGGCGCGGTAGTGTGCCTAGCTATGCTCGGCACGTGGATCTGCGCGCGCTCGCCGTCATACTTCCACTCACACGTGAACTCACAACCTTCGAACCTGTATTTAAATAAACAAACAATTTAGTTGTGTTATATTAGAAACATCTTGAGGGCTGAGTAAAAAAAAAAGAATTCCTTTTGTTGAATATATAATATAAGAGATATACATTTGCATACTAAAATGAAGAAAACTACATGTGACATAATAGTGTGCCACAGACCTGTTGAATATCTCGTGCACGCCGCGCGTGGGGTGCGCCAGCATGGGCTTGAGCGGCACGCCCGGCGTCAGCACGCAGCGCGCCGCCAGCGCCGCCGGCCCGCCCGCCAGCAGCGCCGCCACCACGCGCCCGTAGTCCGGGCACTCGCAGTACGCCGTCTTCACCGCCAGCACGTGCGCCTCCACGTGCGACTGACACACACACAACACGTTACAGCGTATGGTTACAGTCACACTAGTATACATCTAAAATAGCCATAAAGCTAGCAGGAAAATTAATATGAGAGTAATAGTTGTAGGTGAGACCGATCAATTGTGATGACGATGTTCGAGCCCCTACCTTGAACTGTTCCGGTGTCATGTCCTTGGAGGCGTCGAGTATTTCGCCCCCTTTATGTGGTGGGGTGGTGGCCGCCGCGAGCCCCAGCGCGTGCAGTGCAGACTGCTCCGCCAGGCCCACGCGCAACTTGCCCTCCAACGACCTGGCGCAGACACAACACTCACTTACTACTTCACTACTCATACATTTAATTATCACTAAGTACTGCTCGCGGCTTTGCCCGCGTAAAAGCTTTCCAGCTACAAAAACGCCTAAATCACTATAGCTATCTATAAATATAATAGTTGATTTATTTAATGACATAGCAGATTTACTCCAAGAGCAGAAGAGCGCAATTTACCTGGATTAAAGTATGTGTGTTATTTGAGGACATGGTTTACCCGTGTGCCAAATTTTATCTGAATCGATTTAATGGTTACGTGTGTTTATTTTTAACAAACATCCAAATATAATTTGACAAGAAAAAAGTAAGATTATATGTCAATGAATGAAGGGATGAATCTTTGTTTAAACAAAATAAATGGTAATTGGGAGAAGCATTAACGGCCCTTCCCCAAAGTTTTATGATTTTCTTACCTTATCAAATATTTCGCTTCTGAATGTCTGCACGCAACAAATAAAGATTGTATTTTATTGATTTTCTTGTTTACCGATGCCTGACCTGCACATACATTTAAATGTGACGAATAATAAAGCAGTGACAATAATTTTTAGCGTGAAGCCACAGGTCATGGCTTGGCAACTTTATATTACTCCTTTGAATTTTGTACTTACTATGACATATGTTTGTAGGCTGAGTTCAATGCATGCTGATACGTGGGATTGTCAGTATTTAGTCTTTGTGTAAGGTCAACAGCTATATACTCATGTGCTGTAATCATGTTTTTATTTATATTTAAGTTGTATTTTTTATGTATAAACATTAGACTAAAACAATATTCTAGTACATGGTCACGTTAAAGTGACTCCACTGCACCTGATGAGGTGGGATCCAAATATAGCATTAATTGAGGATAGATGCTTATTGATTACCCCTAGCCAGTCGACACCATTTACAAACCCGAGATACACATGTTGATCCCGGAACGCGGCACTGAATCTTACCGGTCATACGCGCGATGTCCTGTAAGGCCTGGAAGACGCGGCGCAGGCGCAGATGCGGCGCGGCGAACATGGTGCGCTGCGCGTCGCGCGCCGCCTGCGCCGCCGCGCCGAGGTCGCCCGCGCGCCGCGCCGCCGCGCGCACGTGCGCCAGCGAGCGCCCCGTGCACTGGCCCACCGCTTTCATTAGGTACGTCTCCGCTATGCCTGCGGACACGGGACATGGACACTATGGGCACAACTACATTCTTAATACAAGACATTTTAAAGAAAAGTAATACCTATATAAATTAAGTAAGTACACGTGTTAGGGGCCGTTCAAGTATTACGTAACGCAATTAATGAAGATTTTTGACCCCCCCACTCCCCCATGTAACGCGGCGTAACGTTTACCAGTACGACCCCCTCCCTTCCAAAAGATACGTAACTCTAAATTTACATTTTTTTTTCTAATATTCACAATTATTTTACGCAAAATACCGCAAAGTCGCTAAAATACATTTATTATTTCTTTAAATTAAAAAAATAAAAATGTTACATAACGCTTTGTACGAAACCCTCTCCCGCCTTTGTAACGCATCGTAAAGTTTTACAAGACCCCCCATCCCTCCCAAATTGCGTTACGTAACACTTGAACGGCCCCTTATTCATGCTTACAAATATTTTTTTTTTGTAACACTTACCCAACTCCAAGCTGTGATACGCGGGCGCCAGCTGGTTGAGACACATGTACACACTCGGCAACAGATCTTCGGGCGTGAGAACTATCACCGATCTGAAGTAATTGCTCAGGATTTCGATCATCTTCAGCCTCGCCGAGGTACCCTCGATGACCTCCAGGGTCCGCGCCAGCGCGATGTACGGCACCTCCTGGCCTTTGGACCAGCATGCATCCTTTATGGGGTGGTACTTGGCTTTGCCAGGGTTGTATTCTGCCTCTGTATGTTTGGAGGAGTTAAACTTAATTACAATTCTATGATTGCTACATTAAACATAATGATTTCTTATGTTTACGCGAATGTTAGACATTGAATTGCTACATTAAACTTCTAGACAGAAAATCTTATATTAAGGTTATAGCTTAAGGTCCATTTTTCATACATTTTGTTTCACCTTTAATCTGGGTAACTAAACAAGTATTGGCAAGTAAAGAATTTAAATTCACGTCCAGTTAGTGATTAGTTCTCGCAGTTGAAAGAAAAACGTAAAAATAATTAATATGCATGGATATTTCGGCCTTTAAAATTTCGTCATATTAAATTGTATGAAAATGGACCTTAAGCTATAACCTTAAACTATTTAAAATTTTGCTGTAACATTGTACATTCAACATATTTTCTTTAAAAAAAATCATACCTGGAACTAGTTTAGATTCTTCAGCACCTTCTTTCTCTTCTTTGTTCTCTTTCTTAATAAGTTTGAAGAATTCCTTGGGTTTCTCATTCTTTTTTTCAACTTTAGGTTCTACTTCCTCTTCTGATGGTTCCTTCTTTACTTGAGTCAAAAATGACTTCATAGAGTTTTTCTCTTTTGGAGATGTCCTATTGCTTTCTTTTAAAACTTTTTCAGCAGTTTGTTTTTTTGCTTTTGGCGATTCATACTTTTTAACATTGTTTTCCTTTTTAACTGTACTTTCCACATAAGATGCGTTGAGTTCTGATTTTATAACTTCAACATTTGTTTTGTTTGGCGATTCATTTTTAACTGGACTTTCTGCTACTTTCTTAGGAGATTGAGATTCACTGCTGGAACTGTAAATGCGCTGTCGTTTTTTCTTTTGTGTTGGTGTCTTTGGTGACACAGAGTCACTGTCACTGCTGTCTAAACGCTGCCTTTTTGATGATGGCTGTAAAATAATGCATGTGGTTTAATAATAGAAGTGACATCAAATATTAAAGTTTACAAGAATTTAATTTGAGTGGTCCTATATAACTAATCACATTTTTTACCTACATTATCCATAAACATAGCATTGCAATATGTTTTTTTTAATAATGTAGGTACAGTAACGCTTATCAAAAACAGGTTGTTTAGATATGACGCAGTCTTGAAGCTTCAAGTACAAATGGTGTCCTTATTGCAATAGATAATGTCTTCAAGAAATCTTTTCCAGGCTTTTTGTGTTGTCTAGCAGATGAAAGGCAACCACAGAGACACAGGTGTTGGTCAACTTTACATTTGGTACACAATACTAACCATAAAATAAGAGACAGAAAAAAAATTACCTTCTCTTCCTTTTCTACTTCTGGTTTTGGTGAGGTGAGTCCATCAGTTGCAGGTGATCCCCTCGCTGGTTTAGGTGGAGTCAATTTGAAAAATGATCTTATAGTCTTTTGTGCCATAGTTCTTTCAAGTACAGCACATGGATTCACTGTGTATATGTTTTTGAATATATGTATCTTATATGTATTGCTAGCAAGAGTTTTGTAAACTAATCTAGGTGTGAATTTTACGATATTGTTCATGAGGTCATTACGAAGAGATAGTTACTCATTGTGCTATACCTAAAATAAAAATGATCCTCAACAAATAAACAAAAAAAAAATTATTGCTGTACACTCATGACCTAATGAATAAATTCTTCCTAGCGAAATTTCGACCCAGATGGTCAATCTCAACCGAGATAAGCCAAAAACGCAGTAGATATTATTGTGCACAAGTGCATGCCCAATAGACAGGTGCACTTTTGTTCCTTAACTCTTATGGTCCAGTAATGTAATCCAATATGACTGGAGAAGGATAAGGCGCAGGACCAGCGGCTTTACATGCTTTCTGGGGCATGGGAGTAACATACCGCCATCCTCTCAACTCTGAGGTGCGAATGAGTAATTTTTCAAATTGAAAAACCCAGTTACAATTACTCTGGTCCAACACAGGATTCTAACCCAGGACTGCAAAAATGGTAGTCATATTTGTATCTCGTATTACTACGCCAAGGCAGTTGCTTAACGTACAACAAACATGTCACCAGCTCCAGAGGAACAGTCATTAGGTGTTTCTATAGAAGAAGTCAGCTATTGTAATCTTACTTCCTCTCAGACTAAAGGCTGATGGTCACCGATTGCATGAGTTAGTAACTAATCAATCAGCAGCAGTGTTGTATTAAATACACACACAATACTACGGGGATGCACAGTGCGCCCCCACATATAGTTGATAACTATCAATTAAGAATATAAAGGAAGGAAAGGAAACTTCCTTTTATATTTGACAGGAACCTTAAGTAGTTATAATTAAACATTACTCACTGCATCATATTATTAAAAAAAAATGTGTTTTATGGCAAAAGTGGCTTATTACCAGTGCCAAGCCATCATGATGGATGATTAAGCAGTTATGTTGGTTTTACCATACAACATGGCATTGAGCTGTTTGGAAAGATGGAACCTTCGGGTGATCGCCAGCAGGGTCCCTAAGGCTATATACATATGCATGGCATACCAACTAAAACTCTGCAGTGGTCATCCTCCGCTCATTAGGACAGGCACTGGGCTTTCTCTGACAGAAATGCCCGGTGGATGAGTCTCAAGTTGTCTTCCACAACCATCTATGTTCTGTCTCCATTTGTGGTAGTTCTTAGAGACTCCCACGCACCCAAGAACGCCATCGGCTCAACAGCAGCATGAGGTCTACCTTTCATACTGCCGTCAATATGCTTAAACTCACACAACATGCACTAAGGGCGGACAGCCCTCTGCCGAAATGATAATAAATATCACTCAACACAATCTGAATGCTTTACATCGTTCCAAAGATCTGACGATGAGTCGTTCCAGCATTCTTACGGAGTAACAAGTACATTTGTACATTTGAATAATTACATATTTCACTAGCTCCGCTACAAAGCTGATCATTAATGGTCACACAGTTTTGTAGCATAGCTTTGAAATCCTTGCATCATATTTGCATAGCACATTTCTGGTGAAAAACAACCTTAGCCACATGTCAGGATACAGGTCACTTGACATATATATTGTGGCAATATTACATTGCTTTATAATGTTCATTCTAAGAAACCCTAAATCTTATCTTAGAGTGGAAAATCATACACATTAACAATTTATCTACACCAACACGTCGTTATTTGTAAATTATTCGATATTACAGAGTATAATCAGCTTACGTTAAACCAACACCGGTCTAGTAACAAACTAGTATATATTATATATTGATACAATACGAAACTAGATCACAATATGAATAGATATACAGTACAGTGTCATAAAAGCTGCGTGATATATTTATTCACATGATGTAGATAAATTTCGCGGGAAAATTTACGTTCGGCAACGTTGATTGTTGCCATTTGACAGTTGAAACTAGGGATGCTCGATGAATATCGATGTTCGATAATCATATCGTCTAGTCACAAAAAAATATTTCAGCCGACACTAAATCAGAGTCTCAGGAGAATAACTGAATTCTCTGAAAATGGAGCTAAAGGAATTTGCCTTACAAATGCTATCTTGTTTATGATTTGCAAAGGTACACAGCCATTCCAGATTGTTAAAAATGAAGGATTTATAAATTTAATGAGAACAGCTGCAGCTCTGTATAAAATCCCATCCAGGCATACTTTCAAGAGAATGCTAGAGAACCGATATGAAGTTACACAGAATCTTTTTAAAAATAAAATCAAAGGCCTAAGTGGTAATATAACCCTGACAACTGACATATGGACGGATACCATGCAGACTAGGAGTTTTCTTAGTGTCACTATACACTTTTATGACGAAGAAGGCATGACATCAGTGACTCTAGGAGTTTATGAGTTAGCCGAATCACAAACTGCTGAATACATTGGAAGAATGCTGTTGCAGACATGTCAAGAATAGTGTATAGATCTAGAAAAAGTATCCGCTGTTGTAACTGATGGAGGAGTAAATGTTGTTAAAGCTGAAGAGATCTCATTTGGAAAAAAATGCCATATTATTTGTTTTGCTCACCTACTTAATTTGGTAGCTCAAAAATCAATTGCAAAAACAAATCAATTGCCAGAATTTATTGGATCAGTCAAAAGGATTGTCACCTGGTTCAAGCATAGTGTAGTGGCGAGTGATGAATTACGAAAGCATTCTGATCTAAAATTAATATAAGACGTCTCCACTCGCTGGAATTCCACCTTTTATATGGTGGAAAGATTTTTAGATCTGCGACCAACGATTAATCAAATTGTTAATTGTCATACCAGTGCTCCTCCAATGATAACTGCAAAAGGTATTGAAGAGTTGACTGACATTTTTGAAGTTTTACCCCCATAGAAATGGTTACTAAAGAAATATGTGGAGAAGACTATGTCACCAGCAGCAAAGTCATTCCCATAACACGAAGGCTAAACCTGAAAATTAATAACATTAAAACAAAGAGTTCTATGGGTCAGGATCTTAAGCAGAACATAATGACTGAGATCAGTAAACGCTTGTTACCCTCTAAACATGTTCAAATACTTGCTGTATCTACATTGCTAGACCCAAGGTTCAAAAATATTCATTTTCAAGATCCCATGGCATGTTCTAAAGTAATCCAGTATGTCAAAGAATTACTAACTACTGCGACGGAAACAGAAGTAATGGAAGAAGATATTAGTCGTTCGCCAGATCTAACGGAAGAATTTAATTTGTGGAGCAAACATTACTAACTTGTAAATAACAAAAACTCCACGCCTTCGCATAGTGACCACAAAAGGCCTTCCGAGCTGAGCTATTTTTTAAAAAATCCAGTGTCTGATCTTAAACTAGATCCTATCCAATTTGGAATAATGTCATCGGTTCCACTTACCCGAAATTAAAAAAAAATGCGGTAAAATATTTGAGTACTATCGCTACATCAACGCCATCCGAAAGATTGTTTTCAAAAGCTGGCTATACTCTTTATCGACAAAGAAATAGATTAAAAGGTTCTTCTTTATCAAAATTACTTTTCCTTCAGTCAGTTGAAAAAAAATACTGGAATATGTAATATTTTGTAGTGTTTCTTAATAAATTTCGAACTATTTCCCTGTATTTTATTTCTTTGTTAAATGAAATTAAAATTAAATTCCGGTTTCGGTTTTCGATGAAGTTAGAATTTCGATGTTGATTTTAGATTATGACATCAATGTCAACATCGATGTTTTTCTAATATCGATCATCCCTACTGAAAACTTGAAAGCTTATGGTTTATTCTTTGATGGAAAGAGGTAAGGGAAATCTACGCTACTTTTTAGACATACATACATAATGCGACCGTTGTACGGACATATCCTCCAGTCATAATTGGTATGGCATTTCCATAAAAAATCTACATTTTTTATTATTCAGTGCATGTAAATCAGTGCTTTTTAATTTTTTTATAATTCATAAAAAATATTCTATTTCTATCTTTTTCAATAATGTTTTCCACGTTCGAGAAATGTATTCACGTTTCCGAACGGATACGTAGACTTCCTACTCAGAAGTTTCTTTTTATATTGTGATATTTCTTTATTCCCAATGGAACATGATATATTTGACTAAAGTAAGTTTATAATAATATATGTCCAATTTAAATAGTATACAATTATTAATCAAGTGCGATATAAAAAATATGAGTACTTGTGTTGATGAAAAATCTAGAACTTATTTTGCTAAGATGGCGCCCTCTAGTAGTTGAATTGTCAACTATACGCGTGTCGTCCATGTTCCGAATGTGGTGTGACTTATTTTTGTTTTGTGTTAATTTTCAATATAATATTATAAATGTGAAATGCATAAGCATGTGTCATCCCATATAGTGGAACCTTGCTCCGGCTGAATGGATCCCGCCGTCGCGTGGTATCAGCCCGAGCAGGAAGGACCCGCGAAGCGACTGTGGCTTCGTATCTGGGAAACTCAAAGTGAAATAGACAAAATGAACTTGAAAAACTTAGAGAACGCTAACCCCAATGTGAACAAAGCTCAAGACTTTATACCAATAAACGATGTGAACGGTGAAAGTAGAAATAACAATTATTTTAACCCTGCGCGGAGGAAAGTGAACGATAACCGCGCTTCGACTTTTAACCTGAACAAAAACCACGATGCCCTCATAGGCGAGTATGGGGGCTGCCCGTGGCGGATACCCAACTATATCTACAAGCCGGGAGTGCTGGGGTGAGTAGGAATGTTCGCACTTCTCACGACATTGTCAACGTGTTTGACATGTTGGTTATGAGCGAGGGCGCGCGGCGTGCTCACCGCTCGCGCTCTGCGGCCGAGCGCCCGTGCTGCGCGCGCCCTGCTCGACACTCCGGCGACCCTGCCGCACACTTTGCGCTCGCCACTATCGCATCATACTTCTCATACTATTCTCATTAGAAACATCACTAACTACTAACTAGCCACCTAGAAACAAATGCGAAACTCATAAGTTCGCAATATTTACAATCTTCTAAATTACCCGACTCCGTCAAAAGTGCGTAATGTTTTATTTCATGTATCCTGTATGTAAGTGAAAAATAATAAAAAATCTACTCAATGCATAGGACCATACAAATATGTGAAACAAGTTGAATGGATATTAATTAATGCGTGTCAGAAACAAGTTTTGTGCTAGAACCAGTTAAAAGACTTAATGTCCACACATGTTCCCATATTAGTAATTTATGTCCAGCGAAGATCTCTTTATAATCTCCAGTTGTTTCCTAATTATAATGTTGACATTAATGTGTCTGACCTAAATGTCATTTGCAATTATGTCAGCTGCTATTGATGCAGACAATCAAATCAGTTTTATTACTTCTGACATAAGACTGTAATGCATTGGTTTGAGAGATAAATATATAATTATAAACAGAATGTTTCCCATTAAAAAATATTTTATGTTTAGAACAATCTGTTTAACTCATGCTGAGTATTGGTTTTTTATTGCACTATTGTTGTTTCTGTAGTACTCCAAACTCAACTAATGAGAATTATTAATTTAATTATTCCTTATATTTTTTTAAATCAAGAGATAGTTTATTGTAACATGTAACATTTTATTTAAATATTCCATTATAAATATATAGTAAATTTTTCATCCGTAATTTAAAATGACATTAATAGCACAATTATCAAAACCTAATTGAATTCCTATTAGAAATATGATATGAATATTTTGTGTTGTATGGTCAGCCTGAAATGAATGTATATTAGGAGGATGGCACACTTGGGGAAAATTGGGTGTTTTGGTTGTACTTCTGCCTTCCCCTTCAAGGATAAAGGCACAAATGTGGGTACTGATGTAGGAAATCCCCAAAATAGACAGAAAAAGTATGTGTTTAAAACAGGTTTTTCACTCTTAACTCTTAGAATCACTACTGTATGTAAACAAACACAGTACTACATATTATTCTTATTAATTTTGTTAAGACATGAAAAGCAATGCCAACATTTCCTGTTTGTGTTCAGAAGTGTGATAAAAACAAGAAATTGTGAATTATAGTTTTGAATTGTGAAATAGTAAACAATTATTATATTCTAAGAATTATTGTGACATTGTGTAATTTGTTATTTATCTAATTATACTACTATTTGTGATTCTTATGGACATAACACATACTGAGCTCACCCTTCGCCTGAATGAAAACCCTTCTGTGCTAAGAAAGTCTCTAAAACATTGAACACCAGCACTTCAGCTGTTAGTCCAGGAGATGACCTACCTGTGTGTGTGTCTTTCATCAAAATCTGTTCCATAGTTACTGTGTTTATTTTTGATAATATCCATCCAAATATTTTAACAAACTTCCATTTATAACATTAGTAAGATTATCCTAACGATACTAACTTTCTTAAATATCTGTAAAAAATAGTGCATAAATACATTGCTGACCTAAATTCTCTGTATGCACAACATAAAACACAAACAGTGTATAATTTTGAAAATCATTATGAGTGCCACTTCCCTCCTCTGAGTAAACAATGTCACTCACATGGGAAGCGAGTGTTGTAACAACTGGATATTGTTATCTATTGTGATGTCACAAATACACTGATGTAATAGATATTATTGTTGAATGTGATTCTTTGCATTATTGTTGTACAATTTTAGAAATATATATTTTGTTTGCTATTCAACCTGTATAAATAACATTTTCCAAAATATAAGGCGCCACTGTTTGTTTTTCCAAGATGGATATTAGATACATTAAATCATGATATGGTCTATCTGAATAATAAATTTAATTAAACTTCATTTAGCAGTTTCGCCATTTTACTTCATACAGACATGCAAACATCTACAAATAGTTAGAAATTGTGTAGGAAAAGATCTTATTGTATAAACATTTAATGAGTATAAAATTGAGACCCTGTGGCACCCAATTCACCAGAGCTAAATAAGTTGCCACCAAAATGATCCCATATAGCAACAAATGTTAGTTTAAACTACACATATAAAATTTGTGTTCTGCGAACAAAAATCACTAATGATATAAATCTATCAATAAGTCGTAGTGGCACTGTGACTATCCCTTATATGGCAGTGTAGTATGTTGTATGATAAGTTATAATCAAGATCCAAGTCACTCGGTAAGTAAACCAGATATAACTAGATGATATATTTATCAATCTTCAAAATATAGCGACGCGTGGAAACATTGTACCATATCATAGGTATTTATCACGGATTTTACATTTCAAATCATTACTGGCGAATGGAAATGTGTTTTTTTGTGCATTTTTGTCACGAAAAATTATATCTTAAAGTATTTCTAAATTGATTAAGCTGGCGTTTAGTAAAACTGCCAAGTTCCAATTTTTTACTTAAATATTATAACATGTCAACTAGACAGGTACAGTCCTACGGACTAATTTATGTTTTCTAATTTGTAATAACATCTATACTTCAATGAGAGTAGATAGATTAGTATCGGTCATTTTAATAAATGATCGCATTTCTGGAGAAACATCCATGCTTTATGTTTAAGGAGAAATTCCTTTCCGCCTGGCGTTATCCGTATCTGTTTGTCAATCTTTCTATTTCGGCAGAAAAACTCTAAATAAAAATATATCCGTATAAACAGCAATGTTAGGAGTGAACTAAAACCCGTTCCAACTGTCGCAGCACGGCCGCGCTCCCGACCCGGCGTCGAACCGGTCGCTCACGTGTCGCGCAACGCATTTGGCACCGTGCATACATGAATATTAAGCTCATTATGGTATTTACGGCCCGTCGTAAACTTCGCGCTGAATTAACAACTTGTCCGTAAGTCACCGTTCAAAGATATTTTGAATTTTGTAAATAAACATTTTGATAGTTTTAAACAACGGCGTGTCAATTGAAACAGGCGAGGTCCGGGATTTGTGACTTGATAGAGTATGTTGCTTATGAAAAAGTATTTTTCTCCATGAAAAAAGTACGCAGGTGGTCGAATCTTAGAATTTGTGATCAATAAATGAGTCTATCATGTCGAACGGAAATAAGATGGGCGCACCGTGGTTCCATTATTCGCACCTGGTTAAGATCTTTGGGTATATAGTTGGACACGGTATACCATGTAAACAAGCTCTATTAAGTTGGTCACCAACATTAGGTTTTCATCAACATTTAATCTACTTCCATTAATCCTGAACTTCAATTTGAGGCAAAACCTTCATAAAAGTCGCAGATCAGTTGAAAACCGTATAAAATTGCTATTGCGAATACTATTCGTAACAGTCGTGAATAAGTCGAACAATAGCACCTTTCTTTAGCTAGTTGTCGTCGATTTAAACTGACAACGAAAGGTGTAAGACGATCCCTTGAACATCTGCCCGAATAATAATGGGATCGCAAAGTATTCATTTTACAACCGTTAAGAGATGTATTTTTTATGCAGTTACCTTTCTATAGAGAGGATTGAAAAGGTATTCTTTGCCCGCAAAAAACCAAAAATATAGGGCATGCTTCCTGATAATGCAATTCAACGGCATGTTTTAATAATGCGATGACCTAGTGTGCAAGGAAATTTGTGTTCCGCTTTGATGCTTTATACTCGGCGTAATTGGTATTATAGCTGAACATCTAACAGCTTGACAAATCAAAGCAGGTCTTGTATTTTAAATTTAAATTTAATGGCGACTGTGTATGGTTTTTTTTATCCGGGCATGACAAAGTCATTACACCTGATGGTAAGCGAATTGGAAGTCAGGGTAGAATGTCAGCTGGCGAAAGAGTATGATTATCACTCGCCAGTCGACAGAAATATGCTGGCCTGTTTGAAGTTTAATGCCATCAAGCTAGCGGTCCACGCGTCTAGTAGTTCCGAAGAATAAGAGTGAATTAAATTTTGGTCCTTCGAACCACCTGCAGTAATCTAGCGCCACTGTTGACGCACTCTTCACATACGTATTCACCGAGCTCCATCTGATAGCCAGCGTTATCAGTTATCGCTGATTATATTACTCAACGGCGCAGGAAATTCCATCAGAAATTCCATACGTGCCTAGAAATCGTATGACGAGGATGAAATTTGGCGTGCGGTGTCTGGAGTTCCGTTCAGCAAGATTGACGTTATATCTCCGAATTAAATATATCATGTTCCCTCTTCTCCCTTTGGAACTGCACTTCTGTTCATACGCATTCCCTAAAGACCAGACCAACCTGCAGCCTGCATTCAAGTTTATTACTATCTAATTATTTAGATAAACTCCTCCAGGTATGCCCAGGTTTAAAGAAAATGTTGCCAGACACTTATTATGACACTTATATATCAGGAGAAAAACGTGGTGCAGTACCAGGAAAGAATTACCTCCTTCAAATTCTAGATAGTGTTGCTTCCGTTCATAGACAGTCGATTACCAAGCGAGCGACTTGCCCAACGCCTTATTTAGTTGTTATGCAGGAAAAATATACGCAAAAATATATTATGTAAGTGTAGAATTTACACGCGATCGATTGCTTCGTGTTGACGCTAAGCGTGGTACGTAATTGTCATTCCGATGTTGTCTACAAAGAGGGAAAACGGACGTTGACCCCGACGTACATTGCGGATCCGTGCGATGGTCTACCCGCCTTTTTGATTTTCGTGTTTTCTATAGGGTGATTAGTTACTTTTGTATCCGTATTCACATGAATGTACAGATTCTAGCTGTGACCTGTTGTATTCAGAGTGAATGCCCCGGCTCATATCACAGAAAGCCGACTAGAGATAATTGTTTTGTAAGGTCAAGGAGGTTGCCACATACCTAAAATCTTATAAGACATATTGGCATGGTAGATTACCATTAAATTATTTAAGTCTTTAAATCAGCGTCATCAAAGTGCAGTAATTATCTATTCATAATCAGGCAACAGATAGTGGTATCGGAGCGGATTCCACCGGCACCACAGTAACCCACATACGCGGTGTTTTGGTTGAGATGAGTCAACGCACGCCACTGTCTACTCGAGCGTCTCACACCGCCGCGTAACGTGGCACGCTGTTGCTAAGCGACGAGATTTCCACCTGCATTTTCTATTTGCATATGGAATTTTATCCGACTACAGCAGAAGGGAGTGATGTTTTTCGATCCGGCTTTAATTTAGCAGTAAAGATGATAATGTTTAATCAAAAAGTAAATCAAACTATATAGATATGTTTGGACTTCAAAAAATGGAAATTTAAATAGAATATAGAGTTTATCTTCTCTGATTATACAGCAGTTTAATTGCACAGATCAACAGTCCAACATCAGTACAGTGTGACAGCTGACAGCGTGTCCAAAATACATTTCAAGGTGAAATTATGAAAGCGACCGGCGACCTTGTCGATACATTCACCAATATGTTAAAATTAATTCTTACTCTCAATAAGGTTGATGGTATAGCGAGGGTGGGGTTACATTCCGGTGTGATAAAGGCCGAGGCTCAATACGAGGTAAAATTTAAAAAAGTCAGTTGATATGACCTCGTCAATGGCAGTCAGTGCCCTCTGGGTCCGTCCACTGTCACTTGACCCGCTGCCACTATACATTTTCTTGGTATCGAGAGATCTCGCTGTACCAGAATATGTTGACCCGCGAGAAGTATGGCGGGTGTTTGCGATCAGGGGGCTTTGTTTGGTTTATAGTGTGTGCCGTAAGAGTTACATCACCGGTGTTTTGTTCGTGGTAAAAATAATTGTGTAGGAGACTGCGCTCGTTGCATCGCGTTTTAAAATATATTGCGAATTTAAAGCTACGTGTCCACTGAGCCGCATAAGTTGCGCAACATTTGGCGCGCAACATTTTTTTCCAATGAATAACGTAACTAGAAAGACTAGGAATGGTACCTTTCAGTACAATGAGGTAATTATCCAAGCCCTACAAGTGCGGCACCAACCCCACGTTGGAGTCGTATAAGGAAAGTTTGAAGGAAAATATTTGGTAGCACTATATTTTGTGTACGATTAAATTTTTTTGCGTTAATGATTGCTTTGCTTTATTAAACATTTATTACTGATTATTATGTCAACATACATTGTTTAATAATGCACACACGCATACACACCTAATTATATCGATAGGACACTATTCAGTCAACACCAAGCTTTATGCGTGTGCGCACATTTTCTTGGCCGATGTCTGTTCGTAACTACTGTATATCTGCTCGATGTTTATGCTTCTTTGGTTGTTGCTAAGATGGCGTGAGCTTTGAAGCTCGCTTAGCAACGCGGCCTAGCATGCATTATCAAATGTGAGGAACAGAAACTTATTAGTTGATTGTTTGTCGCCTCGTCTTGCTTCATGTGGGCAGGCCTAACTCTCTTTCTGTCGCTTAACAGTGATTATGCACTTTTATGTTGTCATAACAATGGTACTCTAGCTCTTGTTAGTATGCAGTGTCGTGCAGTACTTTGTTGACTCAAACCAATTTTCAAAGTAATAAGCTCTGGACCTTCTGTGTAGAGTACCAGCCTAGTTAAAATATGTTTAAGATTAATTTACAATGTTGGCCTAAAAATGACTGATATTTTTCTAGATATAAGACCTAAAGTTGTCTGACTATCATCGACAAAGCACGGTCGCCAGATTCATCTTTGTCAACTGAACGTTCTATTTTTTCATGTCCCGTTACAATTTCCCTTTCGAACACATTTCGCAGACTCCGAGATACACCAGTATTATAATTGAACACTAAAAAAGTTAATAAAAACAGTTTGTATAACAATCCAATAAAAAAAATCCGCCGGCGGCCGAATGTTTCGCTGGTAAAAGTAGTACCGTTGTGTTTCAGTGTCGGGGGATATCCGCCTTTATTGTAAAGTTGTAAAGGTGAATATTCTGTAACGCACGCGTCGCGGCCTATCGAGGTCGTCTGACCGCGGCTGTCTAGTCTAGACTTTAGACACAGTTGAGAGTACAGTAGCGCAACTGTGTACAATGCGGATATATTTGTAGGAAGTTTTTTTACGATCCATTCGGTAAACTGCATTCCAATTGAATAACGAATATAGTAAAATAACTCTGTTTTGGTAGTGATAATTTGTCCGTAAGAGAAGAATAACACTTCTCTGATCCTTACGTTCATTATTAGTTAACCAGTTATCATCTCACTCCATTATTCATAGACGTTTTTTATCTATCATATTCATTATCAGAGAACTAAGTAATGGTATCCCATCTGGCGTCGCCCTTGGGCGTTGTTACTGTTACAAGGATTCCCTCGACTCAGTTAACACGCACGTCTTCATTCAGCTATAAAAGACACGATATCGTGCTCTGACCCCGTAAAGGACAATTTTCTGTTCCATTCTCGCATGTGACGTGCGCTAAATCTCGTATAAATCCAATACTTTAGCCGTGAAAATCGTTACATCCGTGTTTTGACATTGAATTAGCACAACTACGGAAAATACTCAAATTGTCACGTCGGCTTACTGATCTGGGGATCTACATTTTATAGAGTTAATGACGGCCTTGGGATTTATGTCACATAAATATTTTTTACGAGTGAAAAATAAATCTTTCTGTTTTGTGGTTGAATGAGGAATTGGTTTGTTTATTTTTTTGTGTGGGTAGTGTGGAAATATTTTTTTATGCCCTTTATGTGATCAGTAATTGTGTGAGATGGGTCATCTTCGTCTGTGAAAGTCTATAGTGCTAAAGTAACCGTCGGTGTGATGCTAATCTTCAAAGATTCTATATAAAGGATGTTTAATAGGTTTATTAGTTCATCACTTATAAACTGCTGAATATATTTGAAAGGAATTTGTCAGATAGACCATAATATTCTGGATTAAACCCTAAGCTTTTTCTAGAAATGCACAGTACCATTAAAAATTGTGCGCCAATATAATTTCGTCGAGTTGCGAGCAAAATTTAATACTTTAAATACATCCAAAGAATCTTGCTTTCCAAAGCATTACCATTAACAGTACGCTATTCTTAAGTAATTCGCGGCGGAATGTGATCTCGGCTGTAATGTCCCGCGACGCATCAAACTGTCACTACCCGACGTTAAGGGTCGTTGTTTTTCGCGAAACAAATGTAATGGGGAAACCTCCCCTACAATACCAATGAGTTTGGATGATTGTTGTATGGCTTGAGTTGTTTTGTTTGTTTTTGATATTTATTTGTATAACAACGTAAAGATAGTATCCTTTTTAAAAAATCAGCATTCGGTGTGGATTTTTGAGATGGGACAGCTACCTTACTGTTTCCCGCTTAATCAATAGGTGTTGTAGACTCAAGAGAGGTAATATTCAGGCTAGAGAAAGAAAAGGCATGCTTATTAAAAATGGGGTTAAGATTAGCAATAAAACTTGTAGTAATTATCTTCCGTAAGAGATTTTTATTGTAAAACTAAACATTCACGAGAAACTGATTATGCAATTTATGAAGCTTGCAGGACTCGCGGCGACTCGCATGTGTATAGTATATTGAAACGCGCGAGTTTGTGTCAGCATAGCTCAAGGGTTTGATAAATAAATCCTGACTTACTGACGTTTGTTCTGTGGCTCGAGCACTGGGCCGGCGACTGTGCGAGCAGCGGCGCGTGAAACCGGCCTATCTTCGATACACGCTGTTCTTGTCTCACACTACGCAATAGAAAGAGACGAACAACCCGCGAGATGACACCTCGTTTACCATCAACACTTATTCGACGAATGCCAACAAAACACAAGCGTTAGAGGAATGTTTAGATGATTAGGCTTTTCCCTTGTAAATACTTTTGCAATACACCATAGAAGGAAGTGAGTTGGCAAGTGATTTTAACCGCTTATGAACAAGCGGCGGGGTATGTGGGTCGACCTTTAAGGAATGAGTTATGGATTGAATTTTAGTATTAATCAATTAGTGTAGTATTACGGTGCTGCTGGTTAATTGCGAGCTTGTTGGCAATGAAAGTAGCTTCAAAATGCGTTGAACCGTTGCGGAGATAAGTCCACCCAAACAAACATCTAAACTGCGTATTTCAGTTTAAATTACGTGCAAACGCTGTTCGCGAATAACTATGTATTACAAATCTTGTTTTTATTGCTTCGCTTATCATGTCTAGTTACTCAATATAACGTAACTAGATTCCACAGTACAGTATTAGCACATACAAACATATAATAATACATAATAATGCATGCCAGTTGCCACCACCTCAGTAGCCGACCGCAAACAACGTTGGTGGACGGTTCAATATGAATTTGCTTCCGAATTCGGGAGCATAGAAGCTTGCGGTGGCAGTAGTTTGCGGTCTTCATAAATCAAATTGTTATGTGTGTAGAAGAGGTCGAGTTTTGCTACTGATTGACAGTCACCTGATAGCTAGCTTTAAGTGTTATGACAGTCCAATGTCCCGAACCAGTAGCATTTCTAGATATAATTTTGGGTTATAAAATCATCGCAATGCGGGCGTCTCTCCTGTCATGAAACGTTAAGTCTTAGCCCACAGATTAGTTATTGACGGACAGATAACATAAAAAAATCGACAAAAATAATTCAGATTTATGATGTCTGAACAGTTTACGATGCTCGCAATCTCGCTCAACCACAAACGTAGTTAAACAATTTAAAAAGTTCCAATTGCCTGTATACTTTTTGTCGTTACCAACAATTAGTTTTTCTTTACTAAAATGAGCAACAAAGAGTTTGAGTACATAATAAATACAAAAAAGAAAATTATGCGGCTAAAATTTGTGAGTTGAATTTGAAATTCTGAATTTGTTCAGTCACTTTTTGGGTGACTACATTATCGCAATCCGTGTAGACTAGATTGCCACGTGAAAGGCACGTGGGTAAAGGTCGTTGAAGGCTGCGCGGCGGGATTCCTTAGTCACTCGCGCCGTGAAGGTGATTACACTCGTGGCGGTGGGGCTGGTGGTCATGCGCAGATCCTGTTGCTTTGCTTGACATTTTTGGTCTTCGAACTTTTAATTTGTCCCTCCTATATTTAAATGTACCAATCTTACTCTATGACAAGCTACGTCGACACACTGAGGCTTTGAAATATGGATTTATTTAAATTATGTCGATAGTTTTAGGTCCGGATACACATTTATCTGTACTCAGTAAGTTGCAAAAGATTATATATTTTACGACGATATGATATATTACGATCAACAAACATAGTTTTTCGGGAACATAATAATTTATATGTCGCATTTTGTCTGAAAAATAATTAAATCCTATATTGGTTATCGGGACGCCAAGAGCGCCGAATGCACATGCAATATGCACCGACGGCGGGTTCTTTATCACGTATCTTGCGCGTTCGCACTCGTAACGGGCTGCGTCGCGTGCGCATTGCCGCCTGTTGGTGGTCGTCAATTAGCGATACATGACAGGCCTGACAGACTACCAGCAGGCCTGTCGCCAGCGCATAAATACAAAGTAAGCAGGAAGTAGGTCGGAGTTGTATAAACTTGGTATGGTTTACGAGTTAATTTGTCAATTTCCGTTTTGTTTTTTTCCTTGAGTTTTATGCCGCGGTTGTATATCTGCTTAGGAATAATGTTTATAAGGTGCCTTATAAGGATTTCTTTTTGCATCTACATGATGAGATGGCATACCATTCGAGTCTTTGAATTACAAATGATCGTTTGTTGTGTCTTCGCGTGCATCACTGTGAGACAAATGCTTACACTTCAGCGCTTATACTGACAACAATATCTTGAACTGGAATACGAATGGTTGCACGTTGCTGTTTGGCGGTTGAGAAAAGTCGCTTACAAAAGATAGCATTCGAAAAAAGTCTTTAAAACCTATAACTTAATAATTAACCAAATTGGTATGTGGATGTTCATCGGACGTTGAGATCTTTGACCATTTACCAACGGGTGACCCATATACTGGCTGTAAATTGATTGCAAAAAATAAATTTAATTAACGACCGCCTGGAAACCTTAGTAATTTTCATATTGAATTAAAAAAAAGACAGTTTTTCATGTGACGATGGTTTAATATTGATTTCTTGTCACATCGTGTTGTCTGAAGGCTCCCCGGGCATTATTAGTTTATCAGTAGCCGAGTAATGCTACATTACGACTTAATTTATTCAGCCTTACCGACTAATCGTATTAAATGTGGGGCTGTCTGTTTGTTCCTACGTGTATTGTTGAAAACGGCTCTGGTTAATTCAATTAATAGGCATATTTGAATAGCTTTTATTCATGACTTCACCGATATCATTCCTAAGTTATACTATCTGAATACCAAATTTCATCAAAAGCGGTTTATAAGTTTGTTCATGAAAGCGTAACAGACAGGCAGAAGTTAATTTTGCATTTATTATATAAAGCAGCGATGGACAGTTAATTTATTATTACAATCTATGGAAGTATTTAGCAATGGAACAGTTTGAAACAGGAGATCAGTTGCGAACTATCATTTCTAATGATAACGAACATATTTAAACTTGATACAGATTATCTGGGCTTTACTGCTAAGACGTGCATTATATTATTTATAACAAAAAGAAAGAAAAAAAAATCCTACATGTATATACCTATTATGAAATTAATGTTTGTCTAAGCGGGAGCTGTTTCAAAGCTTCCGCGATCTGGACCATTCCGGTCATAACCGTCAGCCATTTGACTTCATCGTAATATAAAAATACCGAGCACATTGTGAAAGTACCCACGTGGCGGCGAGTGTTAACTATAATGTAACGAGGAAATGCGTCGTACAGCCGGCGAGCGGCGCGCTGCGTCACCACCGCGGAGATGTGGAACGTAGTGACGCGTACGTCATTGAGAATGCGACGTCATTGTAGATAGCGGTTAGAGGGCAGGGGTTATTGCGATTCGGGTTTATGGCGATTCTTTTTTGTTAACTGACTAAAGAAGGGAGGTTCTGTATTCGACTTGGTGTGTGTTTGTATGTGGGTGGTTTGCTCAAAAACGAATTATCCGATTTGGATGGGTTTTGCTTACTTTACTTTAAACGGTTTTAATGAAATCATAATTATTTGATTGTCAGTTATTAATTATTTTTTTCGAAAAATTAAAGTATTTTCCAAAACAGAAAAATGTATTGAGTCTTTCAACCGTCGAGTTATGTTTTGATGCAAGTAGGTAATAAGCCGCGCTGCAGGCAGTTTTGTTTACGAGATGATTCGGACGGAAGGCTATGGCGGTTTCGCTGGATATCGGTATTCAGTCTCTATGTTGTATCAAAGCGAACAAGATTGCCGGATTTAGCAAATCTCCTTTTAATTGAAGCTTTCCTTTACGATCTACAAATGAGTCCACAATTCCTTTAGCAATATGGGTGCTTACATGTGTTTACTAAGTGCTACTATAAAACTTCCTGTGATATGACATTAACTCACCTGTGACTAACATGGACATTTTAATCAGATGTATTATCACAACATATTCTGTCTCGGTGGCGTAGTTGTATTGCGTGCGCGGTACGATCTCGCTCTGAGGTCCCGGGTTCGAAGCTCAGGTGTAGTAAAGTGATAATGAGTTTTTCTGCTAAGTATTAGCCCGGAGTCTGGATATTGTACCCGATTTGACGACAGACTCACCCCTTTCGTACCATAAGACTAACACACCTGGCGAAAAGATGGTGCACTGCTTGCACTTCTACCTACCTCCTTGGGATTAAAGGCATGTTGGTTTCGTAATATATTTACATCTCTGTACCCTAACTGACTACCTCTCCCCTGCAGGTTGCACGAGGAGATCGAGCACTTCTACATGTACATGTCGCCGACGGAGACGGAGCACATGGTGCGCACGACGGTGGTGACGCGCATCCGCGGCGCGATCCTGGCGCTGTGGCCGCAGGCGCGCGTCGAGGTGTTCGGCTCCTTCCGCACCGGCCTCTACCTGCCCACCAGCGACATCGATCTCGTTGTTATTGGTGAGTATTCTGTTTTAGAATTTATTGTATACTGTATTGTTTTCTTCCTGTTCAAAGTTCTTCGGTATCAAAATTCACACGCAGCCGTTGACGTATATTCTATAGACACGAACGTCCATATGAACTATTTGTTCAGAATTTGGACTAAAATGGCATCCAAAATGACACTGTTATAACCTATTTATTCACTTGAATAACAAATAATTTTATTTATTTGACTAATATTTTTTATACTTAGACTCAAGTTTTTATATCATGAGCGCCACTCTGTACACAACCACAAGCTGTCAATATTGGCACCATACTATAGTCAGATTGAATGGATTGCAGTTCAATTCATTTAAACACAGTGAATGTTCGGAACGCCAAATCAGTTTCTGGTACAATAATATACATATAGGTATGTTGATGCACACAGAATTATTCGCATTTATATTAACAAGTTTTTTTTTTAAATGATGAATCGGCAAGAATTGTCCTTGACAGTAAACATTACTATAGTTTTAATCGCCGCACAAAACGGCATTGAAGCTATAACGACGTCTGTTTTCTCCAAGAAAGTTGTACCATCCCAATACAGCCGAACTATAAATGTAGACAAGTTTATCGCTTATAAAAGTTTAGGCGATTGTTACCAGGCCGGCATCGGTTGTGATGCAACGTCGGTCTATCCGCACATGCCAACAGCGATCGACGCTCGCGAGTAACACAAGAACGCTGCGGTTTCGTACACAAATAGACGCCTTGTTCGAACACTTTCACACTACATTAACGTAACACTAAACAGAGAACTGCATTGTTTGATCAGCTGGATGATAAGATAGCAAGGAGTATGACGGTAGTCACAATTGTCCATAAACAGTAGCAACACACAGGCTACAAACACTTGGAATTACTTTAAATTGAATGAACTACTAAAAAAAAAAGAAACTTAATGTATTTTATTCTCTGTTTCTTGTCCGTTCTCTAGTGAGACCTGCTTTCCGAACTGGTAGTAGACTTAATATTGACGGAATCTATGTTCATTGTAGTGGTTCAAATAAATTATTTCACACCTTTTATTGATGATAGGTCTATTGCATGCGAGAGTCAAGCCGGGTATCATTGCAATGTCTATCTCTGTCGCTAAGTAATATTGTGCAGGCATTACTCTCTTTAGTATTATGGACTGTATAGCCAATTTCCTGGGAATTACGAGGGTAACACCCATATCCACAAACAGTATAATGAGGAAACATAGTACGCCCGAACGCAGTGTTAGTAATGTCATTGTTTTCTTTGGTTTGGTTTATCTGACAGAAGTAAAGTTGTATTTCAATGTTATCCAATCACAGCGACCCCTTCAATCTTATGCTTACGCAGTAAGGTCTGTCATGCTGAAAACACGAGTAAACATACTTTTTACCATACAGTTACCCTGTCCTTAGTAACGTTAACGTAACGTGCAAAGTAACGTTTGTGATTGCTGGCCAAAGACATTAGATATTCGGACTCATAATTCTCAGTGATTACGTTTGTAATAAAAGTGGTAAAGAAATGAAGACGAAATCAAATATGGCATTGGGATATTTAATTAATGTAAAGTTGTTCCGAATCAAGTTTAATTTAATTAATATTTTTATCATTCTACTATATTATGAACTGGTTTTGAAAAGAGCAGACTAAAATTATTACTGGGTTTTTCTTGGGAATGTTGCCTTTCGAAGTAGTGTTTAACATTTTTAAAATATTGTAGTTTGTTTACATTATTAATTACCTACATACGTCAACGCAATATCTTTACGTTAATAAAGCGCGATATAATACTAGATAACATACATTTCAGCAGGTAATTAAGATAAGTGAGTCGCTTCCACCGGTGACTTGGATCGTTATTATGGCATTACGGCGCGGAGGCTCAAGCCACGTGCGCGCGCGGTTATAGCCCGTGGCATCACGCGCGACGTGGTGGTTGGTTGCTACTTGCCACTTATTGATTTAGGACAAATAGATTAATTAAATTAATGGCTGATTTTACACTCATCAGTTAAAATTTATTCGTAGAAAGTGCAATGTACAGCACAAACGATTTAAAAATGACAGTTGTATGCATAAATTTGTCAATTTGTGTTACTTTTATATTTAGTCAGGTTATGATTTATTTGATGGATTGAAGAATTTTGCTCTAAGCTTGATTATACGGTAACAGATCATTAAGCATAATTTTGTATGGTGACAAACTTAGAAGGTATGTTATTTCGTATTTCTTCTTGTTTACGTCTCGCTTTTGCATCTTACCAGATAGGTGCTAAACTGTATCCTTATGATCTTTGGTGTTGACAAAAACTGTAGTGAGAAGGGACGAGCTGTTTTGGTTTGTTCTTGTTTGGTTCTGTTTTGTTTCTTTCTTTCTTCTACTATCCTCTCGGCCTCTCGAAATCCTTTCTCATATACGGCTGCCTGTTACCATTGTAGCCAGTGTAACTACTGGACATAATGAGACTTAACATCTCACGTCTCAGGATGGCGAGCGCAGTGGAATACCAAACAATATTTTGGATCTCAAGATCTCTGGTGTTTCTATTGTATACGAGCGGTCGTATTGCTTAGTTTCAGGCGAACGGCAAGATCGTCTAAACATTCACAGCAACAAAAAAGAAAAAAAAATAAACCATCCCGCACGTAGAATAGGGTACCGGACTCATTTTTGTTCTTAACAATTATCGAATATTTACATATAATAAATTATAACACAGAAGAAATTATTAAAATCCGGTGAAAAATCAACAAGTTATAAGTCTTTGAATTTCGCTGGAAGGGGTAATTAACAAGAAACAGAAAAGAGACGAAATACTCACATGTGACGTCATCGAGAATTACGACGCGTGCGAAAAAAAGAGATGAAACGATATCCCCACATCACGCCCACTTCTGCACATTACAATATTTTAAATAGGAATTACTCGCAAATTTTTTAAACAATTTTTATACTGTTTTCGCAGAAGTGCTTCTTTTTCGTATTAAAAGCCATTACATATAGAATAATGTACAAAATCAAGCATAGGCCGGTCCCCTATTGCAAACCACTTCGACACCGCGCTCGTCATACTAATACATTGGATATTTAGAATTATGAAGCTCAGTAACTACCCACAATTCAATGTTTATTTTATTTCGTTTTCTATACTTACAACATTATTTGTGGGTTTGTTTGTTGTAGGTTTGTAGGGGCTATTATCTAGAATTACTGAATCGGTCTTGAAAATTCTTTCTCTAATAGAACGTTACATTATATCTGAGTGCTATAGGCTATTTTTTATCGCATAACAAATCGGGACTTTTATCTGGGATAGACTTAGACGCGGGCGGAATAGTGGCTATTTGTTTATACATATACCCCCCTATTCATAGACCATTTTTATCTAAGGACGGAGTAAAGCTGTTATAACAAGTCTGTTTTTCAGTGCTGACGGCATGGTAGCCTTCGCAGTGCGTAGACATAGGGCCGATGTGATTGACTGATATAGTTGTATTTCGATATTAGTCAATCACAAAAAGGTAAAGTAGGTATTAATTTTAACAATGAGTTTCCATATACCTACGGGCTACTTCTGTGATTTCCTGAATATTCAGCATATGAAATACCATTTCTTCATGCTTCTGAAACTTTGTTATTGATCGTCAAACACAAAATCATCTTCAACTATACAAATTTAATTATATTACTGTCAAATTATATTACATTTTATCATAGTAGGTAAAGATAGCTTGTACCAAACACAATAGGTCACCAAAAACGTGATACCGCGCAGGCGCATGCGTCACGTGCACGGGTCTCGTGAATGGACCCGCGGCGATTAAAATAATTTGAATTTATAAATAATATTAATGTAGACATTTGACTTTATGTTTTGTTAACTAGTTTAGCTCGTTGTTAAGGAACGTTTGAATTAGGTGCTAAGAGTTTCAAATGGCAATTGGCAATGAAGGTAAACACAGTGTGAAGTGTTGTCCAAGGGAATTGTTCGTGGGCAAGGTATGTCGCATAATGGGCGGGTATAATTATTTTGTTTAGTATCGACATATAACGTCTTTTGTTTGACTGCATTATCTCCTCAATGTAATCATCAATCATCAATATATGTATAGGAAGGTTTTGCAAATTACTGCCTTTTTTTTTGTAATCCACATTCCTTTTCTTTAAGGAACCACTTCTACAGAGTTTTGGGTTATTTCGCGCAGCTGTGTTTACTTTCATATTGTGTATAGAAAGTTCGTAGTTAAATAAAACAACTGAATATTTTACATGTATTACTAAATGCATAATTACACTCACTTAGCAGCTTAGCAAATATACAAATAAAAATACAATAATAATTAATGTTTATAGTTGATGAACACGTGACAGGCGACCCACACAAATAAAACAAAATGGACACAATAATTATAACGAGACAATAAATAACTCGGATCAGGGAATAAATATAAAATGCTCGCTCCGTTTTATACATAGCACTGTATAACAACTAGTTTCATTGAGAAACAATATGCAACAATAGACGCCGCGGTTCGTAATCAACGGGGAAAATAATGAACGGAAAAAGTTGGTGTAATGAAGAAACACGCTTTCAGAACAGCAACAATGTATGTCCGTGACGATGAGACTGAAGTGTGTTGTCAAATGAGAAATGACATGCTAGGTAGGCTTACTGACACTGTAGTTTTTAGCGTAAGGCGATAAACTAGCACATGGTGGTGGTAAGATATATTTTATATCCGCTCGGATAGCGACCACCGTACACAAAGCGCTAAAACTCGCCATAGTGGCCCACGTAAGTGTGTCGCGTTCTGGGACCAGCATGTGGATATCTGGTTCGAATAGGCCGGCATAATTGTTCTGCCGAGGGGCAATCATCTCCCGTCAGTCGACATTCTATTGGACTCCACTGCACTCACCATCAGGTGCAGCTTTAATATAAAAAAAATGGTATGGCTCACTTGGCTCATTTGTTGTCTATAAACGTGAATTGAGAAGAATTATAATTGATACGCGACTAGCTTTTTTTAAGAAAATCAATAAGGATTAGGAACATGAAGGCAGTTTGCTGTACGAAGTCCTCGAAAATACCCTGTTAAAGCTGTTACTTTAGGAGGTAGGCTTTTTATTATACAATGACACTGACCAGGTAGAGCTGCCCTATTCACGATATAGACAAGCTTGTCTCACACGTGACTTGAATCTATTGGATATTTAAACGCTCGTACGTTCTTGGACGGCTTCAGCAAATAACAATTTTTTACTACACATTACAGTATTTTTACTACACCGATGTACTGATGCAAGACGTCTCTGATGTTGATAACGTGTCGCGGGCACTAGTGTGCGTTGCACCAGAATAGCGTAGGTCTGTGTGTCACTGTTTAGTCTATTTATAGACGCGCGGCACGGCGGCACCGCGCGGCTGACGGACGAGCTCGGTTGAGTGGCCTCGCGCGCCAACTGTTTGCGGGAATGTTGGGACCAATGTTGGCCTGGTGGGCTAGTTGGACCAATGTTGGTCTGGTGGGCGAGCTGGTTTTGGTCGCAAAAGGATTGGTGGAAGCAGATTTTCATGGTCGTTAATAGGTAGAAAAAAAAAACAAAAAGAAGGAACTTTAATGGTAGAACTTTTATAAAATTGATGGTAATTGATGCCCAATATTATTATCATCAATATGTCTCTCATCGAAGAATCGAAAGGTATTTCGCAGCTTTTGATGTGGTATCAGTATAGACTGACTACGACTAGGTTTAGGACTAGTGGGGATTAAAACCAACTGTCGAGATGACGGTTCCAAGTTCGAACTTAAGCCCCAACGCATTTCAGACTACTTATATTTTGTCCATTATCGCTCACTGACAGGAAAAATCTAATAAATCTTACATACCTAAGAATACTCCATAAAATTTAGAAGGTATGTAAAGTCTGTCACCTGCACTAGACCAAGGCGGCGGACTAAGACTGAACCCTAAAATCTCAGTAGTTACGAGAAGATAAGACTAGTATCGCTGTAATTATTGTTTGCCTTTAAGATACGCAGGAATTGTTTATTGTGTATGCAACAGTATTAGCGAGTAGTTTAAATCAATCAGCGCTTATCGTTTAGCGGTGGACAGAGAGGTGCGTGGTGCCGATGGCGGCCGGCCAACACCGCGCGCGCCCGCCGTCCGCGCCGGCATGCCAATGACACGCAACGGTCGGATGCATGTCGCGTACACAACACCACGTGGTGTTCCTTCCCCTCCTTCACCATCCCCTTCTCCCACCTATATATGGGTCCCTTCTATGTGGGAGATACCAGTGTCCTGTTACCAGGCGCTTCCCGGTGTTGACGACGGGGAAACTTTGGCTTCCTATTTGCTAACGCACCTGTGGACCTCTGCACCTCAATGTAGGATCCACAGGGCTATGAACATGGGAAAGCTTAAACCAAAAAAAAAACAAAACACCACGTGATGCTCTGAAGTTGTTACGGGAGATTTTTTACGGGCATGGCAAAGGGACCCCAATGCACTGCCAGGCTAGTCGATATACACAGACTGATCTCGGAACGCGACACTTACATGCTCCACTATGGGGTGGTTGTACAATTTATGTACGGTGGTCGCTATCCAGGCGAATACAAATATCTTTTTTAAAAATACAATAAGATGCTTTATTCACCACGTAGGCGAACATAGTTGCGCTTATGATAAGCCCAGGGTACATGAGAGTATTTGATAATTATTACTTAAATAAAGTCGCATATGTAATTACAGATATATTATATTGGACATCATATAAATGAAAGACTACAAAGCGAACAAAGAAGCCAACTCGCGCTGGCAGGAAAGAACTCTCTACCAGGGAGTACTGCTGTTAGGTAAAACAAATAGATAACGCTGTGAGCATAGAATACTAGATTTGTGTGCTAAACTCATAATATTATGAAATGTTATTACATGAGTCTGTTTTTGCGCGCCAACACATGTTTATATCTGCATATGTTTTTGGTTATTTAAAAGTGTGTCGGTGTTTGTTTTATTACCTAACGTTATAAACATCTTATTGGTTTCGTGGCAGCGTGGGCTTTGTAACGGGTAACATCCTAGATTCGGTTCTGAGGCAGGCAAATATATGTGGTTAAATATTTAAAGCGGATATACAACTGGATTAGCTTGATAAGGCGGAAGGCCTTATTTTTAAGGAAAATAAACAATATTTGTGTATCGCGGGTGCATTAGTACCATCGCTGCCTATCTCATTGATAAATAGGCACGAACATATATTTTTATAGTCTGTATCAGATAGATTATTACGTCATGATCATTCAATCGCTTATCAGTTATCACTAGCGTGATAGTGCGCGTAGTCAGCGCGGACCGGTGTACCGTGCAAGGTTATGAGATAGCCTTTTAAGGGGTGAACTGTAAATCTAGATTAGTAAACATATGTTCTGTGAACTAGCACACATGGTTTTGCATCATAATGTGTTGTCGAGCGAATGTTGCGCAACATGTTGGCAACAATGAAAGCTACCAATATAGTATATGTGGTTCCTTTTCTCTCTTATCCTCATATTTTATAGAATATTTCCGACATTAAATACGAATAACAAATTGTTTTTGGTTTCTGTTAGTCCATTCTTAAATTCATTGGAGAACTAAATATAAAATGAACTGTCACTTGAATATAATATATCTAACAAAATGATTAATTTCCTGATTACTTCCTTGTTCCGTTTAAACATGCAAATGAACAAACATGAGATCATCAAAGGGCGAAATAGTACCTCATTAGAGCGACCTTCGTTGTGCGAGTACTCAACACTCGACCGAATTATTTAGACGACGTACTCAAGTGTTCTAAATAATCTATTGGGTATTTGAGTCAATAGAAGCCCATGGTTTTATATTATGAGTAAACTTATGTGTTAACACGAGAAGCGCAAGACAGTGTTAAACCATACTACTTCTTCTGCTTGGCGATTATCCCGGCCTAGAGCCCAGAGTCCGCCTTCCTACTGCGATCCTTCCGTATCGTCCGGTCTTTTGCATCCTGCTCAGTGAGACCATTGACTCTCATATCTTCGCGGAGAACGTCAAGCCAGTGTCAAACAATACATGTTAATTCATTTACTGGACGAATGATACTGTTTATAGAATAACGTATCAGGAGAGCTGCTCGTTTCATAATTCGATTATATTAAAAACACGTTTCGAAATTAAACCTCTCATAGGATTAAACGCATGCGCTAGAAACTACAGACAGTGATATAAATTATTATTACGAGCAAAATCTAACTACTAACAATATAAATGCTAAGTTTGTGAAAATGTTTGGATGTATGTTAGAAGTAAATGCAGAAACAGCTGAACGGATTTGGATGATATTTGGCACACGGGTAGACTAGACTTTGAACTAACACAAGCTACTTGTTATCCTAGTTCCATGAATCTGATATTTTTTAATAGATTGCGATGACGTCGTACAGATGGTGTTATAATTCGCTATAGAGTTAGGCATTTGTTGAACGGTAAAGATTTTACGCAGGCGATACCGCGAGCAACATCTAGTCATAGACAAGTGATCTAGATCTATCGTTGAACATGTCAGGCTGGCGGGCGACCTTGCCGTCCCATGTGTCTGCGAGAGAGCGGCGCGGCGCGTACGTAAACAAACACATTAACGCACGCCTGGAGACACGAGGGGGGTGGGTAGGGGGGAGCGTGTCCGTTCGCGTGTTGCGTAATACGCGCAGTACGCAGCATTGTTCGCTCCTGAGTCACGCTCGGAGGATCTCCGGGCAGTGAGGCGACATGATGCCGAGATATTATGTGCCTCGACTACTACGGAACATAATCTGATCAGGAAAATAATAGGCTGTTTTGGGAACCTACGCTTTCTTTTTAAATGTCAGTACAAGAAATTGCAGTTCCATATTTTATTACAATATGGCGAGGTTTTTTAATTTCCTGGTCAGGCTACATGTTACGAAGGATATTTTGAATTTGATGGAATGAATGCGATTGTAAGTTTAAATACGTCGCGGAATTTTAATACAGATTTGTACTTTAGGGTAAATATTTATCTCATTGACTGAACGAAACGGACCGATACTGTTGGGTAAAAGTGTCATCAAAAGAGGGTAGTATTGTAGGTATAGCTATGTTTATCTCAGACCAAAATCTAATTGAGATGAAAGAATAAGTAGGCATGTAAGCATGTTGTCAGTAAGAAAGATGAATCCGTAGAAAATATGAAGATAAAAATAGAGTAAATCTTTATTATACATCGCGTATTTTTTATGTCTCTCCCACAAGATAGTAATACAAACCTTACTCATTCGTTATACATTTACTATCTCTGAGTTAGGAACATGGGTTTTTATGTGTAGACATAGTCAAATCATTCTAAACGTGTCAGTATGTCTGTGTTATATTTTAAAAATCTGTTGTTTTTTGTGTTATGATTTTTTCTTGCCGATGTGGATACTGAAAGCGGCGATAGCCTAGTTGGTTGTGGAACGGACTGCCGAGACGAATGTCCGCAGGTTCAAATCCCAAGAGCACACACCTCTGACTTTTCTAAAAAATTCTTTGTGAATTATCGCTTGCTTTAACAGTGAAGGAAAACATCGTGAGGAAACCTACATATCTGGGAAATTCTCTATTAGGAATTTTCGAGGGTGTGTGAAGTCTACCAACCCGCACTAGGCCAGCGTGGTGGACTAAGGCCTAATCCCTCTCTGTAGTAGAGGAGGCCCGTGCTCAGCAGTGGGACAGTATATGTATAATACAGGGCTGATATTATTATTATTATATTATGTGGATACTAGTGGTGAAGGGTCTATATAACACGATTCCTACTGGCTTCATTTTCGTAATTTATATAGAATCTAATTATCATTAGAATGATTTGCGGACCGCATTTATGCTTATAAGTACCTATATATTGTGTCGGGTTGCCTTTCGGAAAAAAATACCATTCGCCACAGCGCAATACACTGATTTAAATTCAAATTAAGTTAACCTTATCCGTTTGTATAGATTCCGTCGCTTCTACCACCCTGCCCACTCCACTGTTGCCTTCCGGTTAACACGAAGAACATATCCAGTGTAAATACCAGTATGTAAATTTAGCAATTCACCGACCGAACGAGCCGCCGCGTAACGCGTGACGTCGCTCGATGACGCCGACGAGCGAGCATCGGCATAACACCCCTGATAACGCGCCCGGATACACGATAACAGCGCTCTTGTAACACTGACTCGGTAAACAATAACACGGCACCTCGGGTAAGAAGCGGTGTAACTCGGAAATTGAGTTTATTGAGATGTGATAAAAATTTCATTGGTTGACAAAAGGCATGGCGTAAATGACTGAGAGATACATATTGCACCAGAATTCCTCGTCTGATGTGAGTCAACGCTAAGAAGGATTTTTTTGGAAATTTGGGGTGTTAAAGTCCATCGGGCACAAGCCTCTGACGTGTAAGAAATGTATTATTATTTGATATTTTTTGTTGTGAATTATATCGACATTTCGTTCCCCTTCTTCGTTACACTTTTATTTATTTATTTTATTTATTAGGGCGCCATCGTTATGTATAATGTCTACAAGTCTTTTCATTAATAAAAGAACATTAAAAGTACATTACTAGCGGTCCTCACACTAGGCACAGCCTGTATCGTGAGGGTCCTGAAACAATAACAAATTATCCGAAATAAAAATTCGTCGGATACTAACTAGCAAGAACAATCGTGTGTTAAAGAAACATTAAATTTAAAGAGTGCTTTATAATTTATAACAGTTTAAATGTGGTGATAATAAATCATTGTCTAAATTATGACGTAATTTAATTTATTAGTTAACGATCTATTTGTTTTCTAGTTGTACCGCTTTGGCACTGAGGTGTCGGAGTGATAAGGGTATATATAACGTGTCTTTTTGTGATTGATGGAAGGCCTAAATATTTGTTAGTATAGCAAATACCGCAAATTGTACATGATGTCACACGAAAATTAATAGTGACCCTACAAAATTACTGGACCATATTTTATTAATTTCTGAATGTTGATTGTCACGACTACTCTGTAAACAGTAAGCAAGACTATATAGAACTTGAAAAGATGTTAGTGCTTACAACTCAAATAGAAGCCGAACAATGTACCTTGATAGAACGAGAGGGTACTAACTTATAGAGGGTACTATACTTAATTATAAAAAAATAAAAATTTTACTTACTTAGCCTGCTTTACTTACATGCAGCAAAAAATATTAGATTTAGAGCTGTATTTGATTGCATTAGCCTAAATTTACATTTATTAACTGCATCGCACTCAAAACCTAAAACAAACTATCACAATCATTATAAATCGTCAGTCACTATGTACGATGCGCCCGCGCAGCCGTCACGTCATTGATATATACGGGCGTGAGTCGATGCTGGAAGCATGTTCTTTTTGCATTCATTCACGCATCAACACGATATTAATAACGGGTTTGCACGTCATTACGTTGGGGATAAGATGACACGCGAAACACGGTGCGCCGCGACGTGTTTTGTAATGTACGGTAACGTGGGTTGCGTAGGAGTTTTACAGTTTCTGGTATGACATTGTTGTGTCAGGATGCCCTCGTCCAAGCTGGGCTGGGGAATGGGTATTGCAAAAACAAACGTCTCCTGCTAAGGTCATTTCCGGTAGAAATAGAATCGATATTTTATAAGGTGACCCCGTAGTCCGCGAGTACAATACATAGTGATATATTCAGGGGACTTGTTCTCTTCACAGTACACACTCGTAGCACGGTCGTGTTACGTTATCTTGAAATTAGCGTGGAATGGTATTCTGTATGCCAATTTCAGTGTCATAAACGTGATGAGTTGCGTCACGCGCGTGTTATGAACTGTCAAAATAGGTGTGGCATACGGAATCGGAGCGCTGGGTTTTGTATCCGGCGAAACGCATCACCTGCTCAGCTGGCTTTAATGATAAGAGTTTTCTCCCGTCCTCACATTCACCATTAGAACTCCTGTAAGCCAGGATCAGCAGTGGAACGCATATTATAACACCAAGCGGTAAAGTTCGGCTGGTCACAGGGAGCACTAAACTGGCTTTATGCCTCGAAAGAAATTAATCATTCGTAGGGAGGAGTTGAATAATGATTTTTTAATGATAAACCAGTAAGATAAACGATGCTCCAAAACACCTAATTTCGCTATTATCTAACTGCGCCTGAGTACATTTTTATGAATGACTTGTGTTCATTCATACTTGGCGACTCGCTAAGTAGTGCGACTGCTTTGCGCACGGGACTGTTGCGTTCATACATTCTAACATAACACCACTAACGAATCGTCAAGGTCGCCGGTGTGATGCAGGTACAACGTAATGTGTTAAAATAGAACGTTCACATTGTCTAGTGACTGGTGGTGGTGGTGAGAACCGTGAGATCCGGAATTCGATCTCTTTAGTTGTTTTTTTGTAGTTCTTCGGCAAAGTGTCTTAACTGCACTTAATGTTAACCCTGCATCCCCGGACAGTTGGTACTGTCATGCCGGCCTGCATAATTGCTTTTTAACGCTTCGTTTGAAGGACCCCAAGTTATAGGAAGGAGCATTGTATTCTGGCAAACCAAACAGCCTGGTGGTTCGGCAGAGATATGAGTTACTGAACCTTAGGTTCGCGCCGAGATGGAAGACACTACAACTTTGTGGTTCCGCAAGCCAGCACGCGTGGTTCTGGAAAGGAAATTTGTAAATATTGTATTTAACAGGCACTGTGACAGTTAGTGTAATTACTAAGTCTCATGAGACTTAATATATCATTATCAATAGTTGATTTCGGACATATTAAACTTATTTATCTCGGACCCAATCTCCGTGTATTACTTATTTATTGAAAGTTAAATTCATAGTAATTACTAAAAGTTGATACATTTGGTAACATATTGTTATATTTGTTGCAGGTCAATGGGAGAAGTTGCCCCTGTGGACGCTGGAGCGCGAGCTGGTGGTACAAGATATCGCGGAGAAGGAGAGCATCAAGGTGCTGGAGAAGGCGACCGTGCCGATCGTCAAGATGACCGACAAGTACTCGGACGTTAAGGTACACCGCGTTACTCGCAGTTAATGCTTTATAACTAAAGGCATATTTGTTAATTTCCTTTGGCTACATAACTTGGGGAATGAAAAAAATTTCCCTCTGTTTTTTTTTATATGTGATATACTTATTTTGGACACGAATGAATTTGCTGATATTACTAGGGAGGTTTTAAAAATTAAATATTAAATATTAGTCTAATATTTAAAAAATACTTTACATACTAATCAATGTGATTTTTCCGATAAACAGTCTTAAAGTGTAAGTTTAAGGTAAAAGTTGTGGAAAGAATTTATACGTTTGTTTTATTTATACGATAACTAGAATTAGATAATTATGGTCGCGTTGTCACCCGCGTGAAAGAGTTTTCCCAAGTTTTGTTTTATAATATGTAAGAATAAAAAAATAAATAAAGTGGATGTTCTTTAAAAATTTACTAATTCATGTCCCATTGTCGGCAGGTGGACATATCGTTCAACATGAGCAGCGGCGTCAAGAGTGCGGAACTGATCAAGCATTTCAAGGTACGTCTCTGTCGGAGTTACTTCTTGTACTACAGACGAGCGACTCGAGCCTGATGGCGGGCGCCGATTCTGGCACGTAAACAGACTGTCTAGAGCGTGAAATTGTATTACTATGGCAATGTTCTTTTGGTCTCGTCAATTGAAGACTGATCGTAAGAAAATAATATTGGTCTTGAATTATAGTGTCCTACAGTTGGGCACGAGCCTCGCACTCCAGGACGTTGGCTTAGTTCGCTTTGTCTCATGAGAGCCATTTAAATGTATCCAACAGGAGTAAATTACCGGGATCAAAAACAGCCTATATGTTAAGCCAGGATCTAGACTATCCGTGTGCCAAATTTCACCGAAATCCGTTTAGTTGTTTGTACGTTTACTTCTAACCAACATGCAAACATTTTTACAATCATTCGCATTTACAATATTAGTAAGATTAATATAAAATAGGTAGTCAAAAAGTGAGATCAGGCCTTGAAATTCTCTCAACTGTTAGCAATGAGTTCACGACACGCGGTCTTGCGTGTGATCTCGCACCTCAAACACAGCTGTGCAAACATCTCTCCGCACACGAGGAAACTGTGATGTCTTACATTGTGTGAGCAGGTGCAGTTTGTGTGCCTGTAGATTATCTCTAGAATATTCTATTGTTTTTATGAGGAGTTGGTAAATAATGAGCGTCACTTGGTGTTAATGATATGAGATATCCATTGCTTATAAACATCATTCCAGAAGAATCATGGGGATGCTGTTGCTCAATGAAAGGAGTATTTGGAAAAAATAGGTTTTTAAGTCTCAGGAAATATTACCTCATACCAAATGCAACAGCAAGTCTACAGTGACTTCATGTTTGTTTTCTGTGAGACAGTGCTACTACCTTGTTTGAGCTCTTCAATTTATGCTGTAGTCAGAATAAATTTGTTACTAGTCTTGTGCCTCTAGTGTTTGAAAATTTCTCTTACATACAAAGTTATAATTCCATCGCATTCATATCTTTA